>NC_057392.1:73125540-73340479 GCF_019320065.1 Cervus canadensis
TTCTGACACGTGCAATTAAAACGGCAGCCTGGACCATAGTAACCAGGAAAACATTCTGAAAAAGAAACCACCAAAGAAATGACTCTAGTTAAGACAATTGAACCTGTAATGAATTTGAAGACAGAAATAAACAGTACAATTAATGAAAAAGACAAATCATTAGCCAATGTGATCAAAATAAAAGAGGAAAAGTACAAATACACACACTTTTTAAAAAAAATGTGCAATGATCATCAAAAGGAATCGATATAAAAAGTATAAGACAAATAAATACACAAACCTAAATGAAACAGAAAAGTTACAGAAGACAACTTACCAACATTTTCCTAATTTGAAGCAGAAAACCTTAGGCTAGTTATAACAGAAAAACAATAGAGAAAATAGAAAACAGCTCCAATTAAAACAAACAAAAAAAATCACCACTCCTGAGCTTCACAGGTAAATCCTATAAACCTTTACAGTTCAGATCATCACCTTATTACTTATATATATTCTATAGTATTGAAAAGGAAGGAAAATTCCAAACAGATTTTATTATGTGAGTATAACATCACTTCCAAAACCCCCCCAAAAATGCATAAAAAACTATACTTCAATTTTACTTATGATATTGATGCCAAATTCATAAAAAGTACACAGAAGCCAATAGCATATTATAAAGTAATATATCACAACTAATGTTTATTCTAAGAATATAGTTATGCAATATTAAAAATTATTTGATAAATCCATCATACTTATCAGCCTAAAGAAAAAAATCATATTACTAATTTAACAAATGCAGAAGAAATGTTTGAATTATAAAGTCATTTAAAATTCAGTAAAATGATGACTAAATTAAAAAATTAATAGCTATGTCATAATATGAATATTAAAATCCAGTGTTTTACTTTATTGGGGAACAAAAAGCTTACACAAATGGAAAGATAGACCATGTTTGTTCTTGGATAAGATGAGTTAATATCAGAAATATGCTAATTCTCCCTAAAACAATAATTCTCCCAGAGGACAATAAAACAGTGGGAAAAAAACTGATTTTTTTTTTCCTGCATCTGGATGATTTGGTTATAAATTTCATTTGGAAGGACAAATTAACAAGAATAGCACCAGGAAATCCCCAAAAAAGGAAAGTAATGAAGGATGGCTAGCTCTGTCAATATCAAATACATATAATAAAGATTTCCTAATAAAAACACTATTGCATTTTCACATAAACAGATCAACAGAATGGAACATCAAGAACTATATCTAACTGCATATTAATGTTTAGTTGTCAATGAAGCCTACATCTCAAATCAGTGGGAGAGATAGACTTGTGTGATAACTGAACAGCCACATAAGGGGGAAATGAATCTACTCCTCAGATGATACACTAAGAAAAATATTTTTAATTGATCAGAGAATTGAATGTCAAAAATGGTGTCATACAAGTCCTAAAAGAAAACATGGCTGAATTCTTCTAAAACCTGAGAATGGGGAGTCCATCCCTAATTAAGATTCAACATTTTACAAAATAGAGAAAAGATAACTTTATAACAAAAAAAGAAAACAAAATCCTCTTGAATAATGCAGAATCTATCATTCAAAGATGCTCTTAATAAAGCACATCACCTGGGATTCATACTCTTGCATCGTCAATCCTCTTGTGGAATGTGGGCTGAATCCATAACTGACTGTACCCATGAGAATGTGGTAAAAATGATGATAGATCATTTCTATGTCTTAGGAAGACCTGACAACTTCTGCTTTAAAATGTCAGCTGTTATGTAAGAAGCCCAATAATCTTGTTGGAGAAAAAGCCTTGCAGTGATGAGAGTGGCCAAGACTGTGAAACACATAGACTCTGAGCTCACTTCCTCCCCTGGGCACATTGAAATGACAACTATTTACAACATAAGTAGACAATTTATAGAAAAAGAAATGCAAAATTCCTTAGCCATTAGAGAGGATGCTAAACATTATTCATAATAATAAAAATGAAAATGAAAACGCCACTAATATAATAGTTCTCACCAAATTGCATAATATACTCCTTTGATAACCATATATTGTTTATGAGGAAGAAATATGGTTATAATCTCACATGAAAGATAATTTGTCCATATGTTGCAAAGTTACATTTGTAATTATCCCATGACTCAGTAACTCTTGTATATGTTTGAAATGTTCCATAATAAAAGGTTTAAATGATAGAATCAGAACTTAAAATATCTCACATCCCAAATGCTTGAGAGTTATCTAACTTAAAATCAAAAATAAAATCAAGAGCACGTCTATTCTACACAAAATGTTATTATTCTGCTTTTGGAGTCCTGAGTATCACAATGTTGATAGGAGCTATCTCCCTTGAATTAAGGGAGGAGATCCATGGTTTTAAAAATTCCATGAAAATTGGTCTCCCTTGAATGTTGGTTTTAAATGGGCTGTCATTTCAGGGTCATCATCCTCACTTTCAGATGGGAAACTATTGGGGAGATGCTGTGAATGTCCTTATGGCCCAGAGCAAGGTATCAGCAGAGCAGGAATTAGCATTAGGGCCCATGCAATCCCACTGCAAGATACTTTCACTTGTGCTGTGATGCCGAGTTTCATGACAGTCAAATGAGTGGTGAAAGGTGGTGGGTAATTACGCCCATTATGAGAGTATGTCAGGGTCCCAGGTCTAAGGAGCCAGAGATCCCATAGTTGGAATCAACTCAGTATAAATTCTCTGTGGATTATTTTTCACTCAGGGAGCCCCAGTGTTAGGCCCCAAGAACAGTGTTCTCATCCATGCTGTGTCTCACCACCCTTTCTCAATGTTCTGAAAAACACAACACTATCTTCTCAAAAGAGTGTGCTCTAATTAAGCGCATGCTTTCCAGTGCTGTACAAAATAATCCACTGTGGTTTGAAAAGCAAACATTAGAACAACTATCGGTATTTATTTCTATCCACTCATTATCAATTTTTCTAATGTGGAGCAGCACATGATTATCACTTCTAAATAAAAGTACATTTATGGTGGCACATGATTAAATTTCTCCTGATGATGTGCAGCTTCAAGACCTCTGGTCCCAGAGTACTCCTCTTCACGCTCTGAAGCTGGGCCCACTCCTGATGTGAGCTGGGTCTGCCCAGGGCCCCGCATCCTGTGCCCTGCCCACCTCAGAAATTGGCTGGAGGGGGAGTGGGATTTAGGTCTCACAGGAGCTCTTTTACATTAATACTATTTCAATTACTTATTCCGGTAACAAGGTAACAAAATCAATTGGTATTAACATAACACTATTTTTATTAGAAATGCAATCATAAACTATAAGCAACTTGCATAAATGTATTGGAAAATAACCCCTTCACAGGTTTCTACCATATTTTATCAATGAATGGCAGTATGCTGTAGATTTTATTGAATAAAAGAAGGTAGTAATCAACTTACCTTTTTCACAATCATTTCCTGTCCATCCAAGGGGACAGGTACAGCTTCCATCTACAGGATTGCAAAGGCCACCATTTTTACAGGTGCATTTTAGTTCACAATTTGGGCCATATTTTGTTGGAGGACGTACTGCAGTAAAAATTCAAAAAATCAAACTAAGTAAAAATGTCATGCAAGTAAATATTTTTCTCTGCTTCAGGTAGACTAATCAAATCCATATAGCAAAATCATTTTTGAAAATACTCAAATTAAAACAAACAACTGCTCAGATATATCCTTCAGGTAGTAAGCACATCAATGTCATTCATTCAAATTTTCATTCACTCAATAAATATTTATTGAGCTCATAACTATATGCCTGGTATACTTTAGGAACTGGAGATGTTCTATGAAAAACAGAGATCAATCTTAGATTAGTGATGGGAGATTTTATGTATTTAATCCCATAGTTGATAAAGATGCATTAGTCATTTGCTGCTTAATGTCTCTGTGCTGAAATGTGAAAAGCACTTCAATACAAAGTGGTAGGTGACACAAAAAAAATGTACTGGCAAGAGGAGTTAAGATACACATGAGTGAAGCTAACCAGACGTAAGGGAAATTGAGCCTTCATTGTCAGAGGGAAAATAATTGAATGATGGGAAGTGCCACCATTGGGAGAGGAACCATTACTCACATTTATTTCATTTTGCCATGAAGAACATGGGCCCAACATAGCCAATGAATATGCTTTTTTTTTTCAGAAAAACTCAAAATCCATATTTTATATGAAATCATCTAATATTTGAAAGTTGGCAACTAATTAAAATTGTTTTATAGCACTGTGGAAGCCAAAACTATGTCAGCCAATTCAAACACATTTGTGGCTAGATTTGGCCAAAGGCCTACCATTTATACCCTCTAGTTTATAGTAGCTTTACATAATGATATTTTCCACATGAATTATCTCATTTAATGCTTTAACATATTTCTCTGATGTGGGTAACAGTATTCTTATTTTACACTTGAGAAAACTGCAGCTGAGAAACTTAAAGTCTTGCTCACGCTTAAGCAGCCAAAAGATAAGACCCAAGATTCAAATCTAGAACTTCTGACTCTCTTGCTATTTTAGCTAGCAGAAGAGATGTTAGAGGGCTAAAAAAGTTTTAACTTGCTCTAACTGCATGCGTGCTCAGTCGTGTCTGACTTTTTGTGACCCATGGATGGTAGCCTGCCAGGCTCATCTGTCCATGGAATTTTCCAGGCAAGAATAGTGGAGCAGGTTGCCATTTCTTATTCCAGGGGACTGACCTGACCCAGGGATCAAAGCCATGTCTCTGTGTCTCCTGCATTGGCAGGCAGATTTTTTTTAACCACTGTGCCACCTGGGAAAACCAACTTGCTCTTGTGTTTGGCTAATAAACAACAGAGCGCATACTTTGATTTGTATGACATTCTCTCTCTCAACTTTATTTAAATGAATAGGTGCACTTAACTTCAGTATCAAATGCTGCTGCTGCTGCTAAGTCGCTTCAGTCGTGTCCGACTCTGTGCGACCCCATAGACGGCAGCCCACCAGGCTGCCCCGTCCCTGGGATTCTCCAGGCAAGAACACTGGAGTGGGTTGCCATTTCCTTCTCCAATGCATGAAAGTGAAAAGTGAAAGTGAAGTCGCTCAGTCATGTCCGACTCTTTGAGACCCCAGGGACTGCAGCCTACCAGGCTCCTCCGTCCATGGGATTTTCCAGGCAAGAGTACTGGATGGGTTGCCATTGCCTTCTCCGCAGTATCAAACGAGAGAAGCATTTTAATTTTATTAAAAAAGAAAACAGATATGGTTGTACAATTAATGTTTGAAACATCATCGTATGTATTTTTGGTTTTTGCCTTTAAGGCAATTAAGCAGAATCAAGACACCATGTCTTATACTACTAAGATTAACTTTATTTGTGTCCCTTTCACCCTTCCAAAACAATTTCATCACCCAGGAGGCCTATTCATCTTCCAATTTGAATGCTGAAATGTACTCCTGAAACTGGTGAATCAGTTAAAAGATGGGACTTTAAGATAGGGCTTTGGACAAAAAAAAACAATCAGAAAAGTGAGGAGTGCTTAGAAATGTTTCTTTCCATTGTTCTAAGTCCTAAACAATATTCACACAGAATTGTGTGAATAACTTTAGAAAAGTTATTGTAATTACACAATGAATATTTCAAGCAGTATATCAAGGTATATTACGGAGAAAAGTGTTCCATCCCTCAGCTCTATCTTTCAGTCTCCCTTCTAAAAAACATTACTGGTACTTGCTTTTTCCTGTATAGGCTTCACTTCAAAGAGACTTACCCTGACCACTTGATTCAAAATTTCAATCCACCTAATACTTTCAAGGGGCTTCTCTGGTGGCTCAGTGGTAAAGAATCTGCCTGCAATGATCCCAGGCTTGGGAAGATCCCCTGGAGAAGGGAATGGCAACTCACTCCAGTGTTCTTGCCTGCAGAATCTCATGGACAGAGGAGTCTGGTGGGCTATACAGTTCATGGGGTTGCAAAAGAGCCAGTCAGATACTACCTAGTGAGTAAACAAAACTCTCAAGCCGTACATCATGTTCTTTTTTCTCTTATCATAGATCTTACTCCCTGTTAACATACATAAAAATCACTTATTAACTATAAAAGTTAACAGTGATATTGATGTCATTGTTAATGCAAGTTCATGTGACCAACACACAGGAAGGTCAAACAAACTGAAGCATCAGAGTTTGGACCAAAGAAAGGTTTATTGCAGGGCCCGCAAGGTGGCCCATGCTCTAAAAAGCCCCAGCTCCTCACAGGGTTGCAGCAAAGCGTTTTTAAAAGCCAGGTGAGGAGAGGGGTTCCAGGGTCTGTGATCAGCTGGTGCACAACTCTATGACTGGCTGATTGTGAGGTAGGAGGGTGTTGTCAGAGGGATTAACATGATCAGTTCTTAGACTCCAGCAGGCCTGGAGCTGAGTGCTCAAGGTCAGTAGGTAGTTTGTTGTCTCCATTTGTTGGAGAGGGGGAGTTTTTCTTTTTTTTTTTTTTAACATCTGCAAAACAACTCAGGAAATGGGCACCAAATACTGTTATCTAGGTATTTCAGAGAGGAGCTAAAGCAGAGAATATGGGGGAAGGTCTTCCCTGGGAAGGCCCCTTGGGGTCCTGCTCAGTTACATCATAACTACCGCTTTACTTTTGTTCAAAAGTACTTGCTGTCTGTACCTATTTATTTACCTTGATTTTATTCTAGTCTTTTTTTTCTTTTGAAGGTAAGGTAGGTGTTATTTTTCTCTTGCTATTTTCAAAATTTGTTTTTTTTTCAGTTTTCAGAAGTTTGATGTTGTTATGTCTTTTGTGGATTTCTTTTGGTTTATCCTGTTTGGCATTCACACAGATTTTTTTATTCTGTAGGTTTAAACTTTTTGTCATGTTTCGGACATCTTCAGTCATGGTTCTTTTGACTCCTTCAGTCCTGCTTACTTTCTCCTCTCCTCTGGGACTCTGATGACATGAAAGGCTGAGTTTTATTTATTTATTTATTTGTTTTTTCCCTCCTACAGATTCCCCAAGGCTCTGTTCTTATTATTTGGTTGTTGTCATTTCCTTATCTGCTGTCGAAATTGGGTCATTTCTATGATCTATCTCTGAGTTCACTAATGTGTTCCTCTGTCCTTTCCAAACTGAGATTTTTACAGTTTTGGTTTTTGTATTTTCCAGTTCTAAAATTTCCACTTGGTTCTTCTTTATGTCTCTTATTCTTTGTTGAATGTTTCTATCAGAAAAAAAAAAAACCTTTTTTTTTTTTGTTGGTCAGTGAATCATTTTTATGATGGCTTCTTTAAAATTCGTATCAAATAATTTTGATGTCAGTGTCATTCAAGAGTTGGTGCCTTTCGATTATTTTTTCTTATTCAAGTTGAAATTTTCCTGGTTGTTGGTATAATGAATAATTTTTTAATGAACCTGACATTTTGAGACTCTGGATCTCCTTTAAATCTTCTGTTTGAGCAAGTCTCCTATGATACTCCACTGACAAGGAAAGAGGTTCATCTGTTAAGAGGCTGAAGCCCAAGTTCCCCACACAGCCACCAAGGGGAGCAAGGGTAAATGTGCCTCATGCCTGCTGGGCCATGGCAAGAGTTGAGGCCTCCACTAGGCTGACATCCTACCTGAGAGACTCTTAATGGCTTTATGGGTAGAAGTGTCTCTTTATGGCTTCCTACTCACTCTTCACTGACTTGCCTGGAGTGGCCTCATTGCTGCTTGGTGTTTGTGAAAGTCCTGACTGCCCACTAGACCCCCTCTGACTCCATCTTAGCTTGGAAGGGTGTGGTTTCCTCATCGCCTGGTGGGTGCAAGCTGCCGCTTTCCACACGGTTTCCACTGTCACTGCCAAGGTGGCAAAGCATCTGCCCCCCAGGACTTCTCTCACCCCATCCTGGTGCAGTTGAGGGGTGCCTTATATACCCCAGTGGAGCTTAAAGGATAGAGCTTATGCTCTTTATGTTACAATCTCGGCATTTTTTATCATGTAAAATATCTACATATTTATCATATTCCATGTCACCATAATTGCCACATTTGTTTTAAACTTAGCCTTAATTAAAATGGATTTAACACCCACTAAATGTCTTTTTTGGAGAAGGCAATGCCAACCCACTCCAGTACTCTTCCTTGGGAAATCCCATGGATGGAGGAACCTGGTAGGCTACAGTCCATGGGGTCACGAAGAGTCGGACATGACCTAGCGACTTCATTTTCACTTTTCACTTTCATGCATTGGAGAAGGAAATGGCAACCCACTCCAGTGTTCTTCCCTGGAGAATCCCAGGGACAGGAGCCTGGTGGGCTGCCATCTATGGTGTCGCACAGAGTCGGACATGACTGACGTGACTTAGCAGCAGCAGCAAACGTCCTTTTTACCAGAGATTTTCTATGTATTACTTGGTTGCTCAAATTTATCTTCTAGTAGTTTCTTCAAAATATTTTATGGTTACTATATTGCCAGCAATTTTTGATGATTAAAAATTATAGTTTATTTCCCATCATGTTATTCTTGGATAAAAGTTTGTGTATAAAATACTTGAATCACATATTTTCCCTAGAACTTTGTAGGTTTTGATAGCCATAAACTAGCCATAAATATTGCTGTGAGGTATCAGGCCGACTTTTTTTCCCTATCTCTTCATATTAGATCTCATATTTTTTCTTATATCCTCAATAGAATTTCCTCTCACATATGATCAAGCCTAACTAGTATTTCTAGGGATAGAATGTATTCATTCAATCTGTAGCAACAGATCTTCTTTCATTTCATAGGGGGAAGAAAATCTTGATTATATTTGAATATTTTCTTTTCTATTTATATATCTATTTTCTTCTATTTCATTGTTTTCACTTTCCTCAGGTATATTCTCCATGTACATGGCTATCGCATCAGCAGATTTCATTCTCTCATTACCTGAGTTCAATGTGGTCTACATTTATATGATGTGAGGTTTAATTTTCACTTCTACTTCTTTCTGAGCTCTGCCAGCTTATTTTTTCATTTCCCTTTGTTGTCTTTTCATTTATTCCATGAACCCACGTATCTCTGCCTTGCACTCACAATTTATAGGGAACACTTTTTCATTATGTCCTTCGGATGCTTGGAATAAATTCAGTTAATATTTTCATGGGCTCCATAACAAAACTCTTCTGCTCCATGTTCATCTGCTTTTTGTTTTCCGATTCCTTTTCTCCTTCTTACAGAAATTTCACTAAAAAAATCTTTGAATGGTTTCATATTTTGGTTCTAAGATGAGGAAAGGTTTTCATGTTCACCAGTTTTTTAAAAAAATCAGATTAGCTTTTGTGCACCTGCAATTTTTATGGGGGGATGGGCATAGTATGGACTGGGGCTTCCCAGGTGGCACTAGTGGAAAAGAAGCCACTTCAAATTTCAGGAGATGTGGGTTGTTTCCCTGAGTTGAGAAAATCCCCTGGAGAATGAAATGGCAAGCCACTCCAGTATTCTTGCCTGGAGAATCCCATGGACAGAGGAGCCTGGTGGGCTACAGTCCATGGAGTGGCAGAGTCGAATACGACCGAAGCAACTTAGCATGCATGCGGTATGGATTAGAGGCTAGAAAAATGATTTTGGTTATTAGGATGCCTCCTTAGCCCAGAATATGACACAAAGTCATGGGATGTGGGTCATGTATTTGTGCGGTGAGTTTAGCCTCCCTTTAGCTGCAAGATTGCTTACAGTTCCCTCTTCTCTAGTGAAGACTTGAAATGATAATATATCTGTGCACTTCCTCATTTTATTCAATCCTCCTGCACCTTTGTGACATCCACTTGGGTTCAAGAAAGCTCCTGCAGCCTGCCCACACACCCAACTTTTGTATTTCAACAAAGGATCTTTAGATTTGCTCCTCTGTGTCTGTCATTGAGAAGCAGCTCTTCTGTTGGCTGCAACTGAGAGCCGTAGGGGCCGGCATCCTCTATGTATGTATTTTCATTGAACACTTCTGTTATTATGATAATCTTATCTAGGACAAAGAAAGTTTGACAGTTTTAAACCAAGATCATGTCTTTTTTCCTTCTCTCATTTTTCTTACAGCTTTCAGTGGCCCTCTTGAAAACTGATGACACAAAACTCTTCAGTTGTTGTCATTGGACACCTCCAACACACAATTCGAGGTAGTTTTACAAAAACTAGTTATTTAAAAATTTGCTCCTCGTTAAGAATATGCATAAATTATTCTGTGTTTGTGTTCATTTTTTTGTTTACTCCCCCAGTAAACTATTTCCTTTATAACCCTACAGGAGTGTGTACTTCCACATGATTAAAGCCACATTTTAAAGCATCGTAAACAATTCCCACTTAATTCTAAGCCCTGGCACTGCATCTGCCTTTAGAATTTAGCTTAATTAGTGCCTGGATGAACAAGGTGACCCTGCAGGCATTGTTACCTTGCTGACACCTGGCTCCCATCTGGCCAGGTGGACACTGGCACCTTCCAGTCACTGGGTCACACTGTCCTGAGACACAGGAACACCGCTGGACACAGTCCTGCCCATAGTAACCTTCGGGACAAGCTGTAGAAAGGAGAAAAACAAAGCAGTGCAAAAGGAAACCAGATTTTCCTTAATAAAGCATTTCGCCAGTCAAGATTTGTAAGAACGTGTAGATACGTAACCTTTTCTTTTAATCAAATAGGTTTCCCCGACTTGCCCTCGGTTTTCAATTTAAAAGGTTACTATGGGGGGAAAAAAAAAGACTTGTTCAAATTGTTGCTTACTTAGTGCAATTTCGGAGAAGGCAGTGGCACCCCACTCCAGTACTCTTGCCTAGAAAATCCCATGGACGGAGGAGCCTGGTAGGCTGCAGTCCATGGGGTCGCGAAGAGTCGGATACGACTTTGCGACTTCACTTTCACTTTCCACTTTCACGCATTGGAGAAGGAAATGGCAACCCACTCCAGTGTTCTTGCCTGGAGAATCCCAGGGACGGGGTCGCACAGAGTTCGACACGACTGAAGTGACTTAGCAGTAGCAGTGCAATTTTAGTTGATATCAGGAATTCCATCCAAATATCTACTGTCAGACATTTATGTATGTATGTGATATGAATGACACTTAACAGGCTCAGTCTTGCTTCGCTGCGTGGCTGTCTTAGGCTGTGTGTGTATGTACTCATCTTGAGTACAAAAGTGAAAGTGAAGTTCACTCAGTTATTTCCAACTCTTTGCAACCCCATGGACTATACAGTCCATGGAATTCTCCAGACCAGAATACTGGAGTGGGTAGATCGTTCCAACCCAGGGGTTGAACCCAGGTCTCCTGCATAGAAGGCAGATTCTTTACCAGCTGAGTCACAAGGGAAGCCCAAGAATACCGGAGTGGGTAGCCTATCCCTTCTCCAGCGGATCTTCCCGACCCAGAAATTGAACTGGGGTCTCCTGCATTGCTGGTGATTCTTTACCAACTGAGCTATGAGGGATGCTTCCTCTTAAAGTGCACTCGGAAAATTTAGCTTACACTTCTGTGCCTTATGCTCACATCCCCAAATATTTATTTATGTATTGATTAATTTCTAAATTTATTGTGCATTTATCAAAACAAATATGTTAAATTACCTTCAATAGATTATATCTATTAAATTAATTGCATTAATAAAATTTAAAATTAATCTATTCATAAATTAACACATTTATTAATTTTCTTGCTTGTTTGTTTTGCTGCAATCTCATTCTACCAGTTCAGTGAGATGCTTACCAAAATAGAGATAAAACAAAGATAAAATAAATATCTGTGAGGTTCAATCAAAGGGAAAATACTATGATAGTGTATACATTGTGTGCTGAGTTGCACATGACTGAGTTGCCCAGTCATGACCGACTCTTTGAGACCCCATGGACTGTATCCTGCCAGGCTCCTCTGTCCATGGGGATTCTACAGGCAAGTAAACTGCAAGTAGGTTGCCATGCCCTCCTCCAGGGGATCTTTCCAACCCAGGGATCAGACCCAGGTCTCTCACATTGCAGGTGGATGCTTTACTTAGTCACCAGGGAAGTGTGTATACATAAACAAATATCATAATTCTTTGAACTTGTAAGAGGTGACAGAAAACTTGGCTCTGACCTCGATAGCTGTCAAAGCAGAGAAGGAAAATTGCTCAACTACAAGATCGTGGCTTTCTGCAGACAAAACTCCTCCCAACATTCAAGGAAACCATGACTTTTGAAGATTCTCTGGCCTAAGGAAATTTCTCCAACAATTTTCTTTGAAGAACAAACACAAAGGAGCCAGTTAGAGCCTTCATTGGGAGATGTTTATGGGCTGGCTTTCACTCAAAGATAACTTGGCCATTGAGGCCTCAGAGGCAGTATCCATTAGGTTTCAATTTTCTGCCACTTGGAGCCAGGAATTTGTCTTATTCATCTTTTATTCTCAGAACAGCAGGATACTGAAGCAGAGTAATTACGGTTACCCTTATATGAAGAAAACAGCACAACTACCTGCTGGAGGAAGATAAGCATTCTGGATGTCTTTACCATACAACCATAACTCTGCCTGATCACAAACTTCATTATCATTCTTCCAAATAAAAGAATCTCAAGTTCACAATTACAGTCCTTCAATCTTTAAGATCTTTATTCTTATGTGGCAGCCTGGATAGGAGGGAGTTTGGGGGAGAATAGATGCCTGTATATGTATGGCTGAATCCCTTTGCTGTCCAGCTGAAATTATCACAACACTGTTAATAGGCGATCCTCCAATATACAATGAAAAGTTGAAAAAAAAGTCTTTACTCTTTTGTTAAGCAAAAGATAAAGAATGCATGTGAAGTTGTTTCAGTCATATCTGACTCTTTGTGACCCTATGGACTGTAGCCCGTAGGCTACCAGGCTTTTCTGTCCATGGGATTCTCCAGGCAAGAACTGGATTGGGTTGCCATTCCCTCCTCTAGAGGATCTTCCTGACCCAAGGATCAAACCCAGGTCTCCTGCATTGCAGGCAGATTCTTTACCACTGAGCCACTTGGGACATCCACCAGGGAAGATACAGAATAGTGCACAAAAAAATATAATAATAGTGGACAGATCAATAAAAGATCACCAAGCAAACATCCTCCTCAACAGAACTAGGTTAAGGAATACCAGGACATTGCCAGGATCACCTCCCCACCATGTCCCCTCCAACTCATTGCCTCCTCCATCCTCCCTAAAGACCATCATCATCTTGTGAACTGTCTAAATAGTTGGAAACTAACAGATTTGATAAAAGCAAAATGTGTTTGCTAAGGATATTCCCACAATGTCTAAGCCAGTGCTCTGTATGGCATCTTTAATTCATATCTGGTCCCTTAAATTTTATGTCAGTAGTTACTTGTATGATGTTGCTGTTCATTGCTCAATCATGTCCGACTCTTGGCAGCCTTACAGACTGCAGCATGCCAGGCTTCCCTGTCCTTCACCATCTCCCAGAGTTTGTATGATAGGTAGTTATTTAAGATCTTTGGATTTTCAGGAAATGATTACTTTTAGGTAAGGGGAAACTACTTAATTTTGAGCTAGAAAATTGCTGAGGATAAATGAAATTGTGGAAATTTGGACAATGAATCTGACATTGTGTACATAGGAATCTCCAGTCTGCTCTGATCTTGCCAAACACATTTTCTTATCCTGACTTGAGTCCAGCGTTGCTGGGGCAAGAGAGGTTGTGACCAGAAGGCTTCCTGGCTGCCTTCACTGCCTTCAGCTCTCAATCAAATTCCTGCCAGAAGTACTCTTCAACCTAGAATTTACTCCTGTTACTGCAGTAAATCATTATGTAAAATAAATGCAAAAATATGTACTCTGTGCAGTTCTTTAAAACTCTGCTTTAGCATATCAAATTCATAGTAGATAGAGTGACTTACTTTGACTGCAGTCAGCCCCGATGAAGCCAGGAAGGCAGTCACAGGTGCCAATCATGGTGTCACAGCTGCCACCGTTCAGGCACTTACACTTCCTTCGGCAATAAGGACCATAAGTGCCTTTTGGACATCCTGATGAAAGAGAACAAAACCATATGTGGTATTGTAACTTGAATCTATCAGTGCTCAACTTCATGCCCATAGTCATGTGGTTAACTCAACATTCCAATTACTGTTCTTTGGTATTCTTATCACCTTCAAGATACTGATTCAAGGGATGGACTTATCTGAGGATACAAATGGATATGGATAGATGCCTTAGAAGTACAGATGGGGACATAGAGTTCCTGAGGCTGTTCATTAATAAGATATAAGAAACTTAACCTTGAACTTCCTGGAAAATCTACCCACTTTTAGAGTATGCTCAGAAAAAAAGACAATTCACCAAAGAAGGTTGTTTTATTCCTGCCTAGAAAAAGTCATTCTTTCAGTTAATGTCTAAGTATAGTTTGTCTGATCTGAAATGATCTGGGTTTAATACACATAAGAATTCAAAATGGCAGAAAGCATGGAGGAAGCATCTTCATTTGCTATTAGTGTCTCAGTTTTCTACTCATATCCATGGATCTTGGCTGACCATGATGATACTTGTGTAAGAGGTAGATAAATGGCCAGACTTCAAGACAAAAGGAGACTGAACAGGGCAAAGAGTGACCTGAAAACCATATTATCTCTGCAATGATTGAAAGATTGGGGGTATTTAGCCAGGAGAAAATAGACCTCAGAGTATAACTATCTTCACATGTGAAAAGGAAGTCTTATGGAAAAGGAAGAAGGGAGATATTATCTCAATAAGGAAATACTCTTTGAAAGAGCTGTCCAGGATTGGAATAAGCTTTTACCATGAGGCAGTGAGTTACCCATCTCTGTAGGAGTTTAAGTAGAAATAGGATAAGTAACTAGTAGAGAAAATGTAGCAGGAATTCAAGCACTTAACTGACTTTGAAGCACTCCCAAATATGTGGCTGTCCTGGTCTATGAAACGTCTGGTACTTTAAAGCCTTAAAATCACAGAAGTTTTAGTTTCAAGAGACCTCAGGTCCATCTGGCTAAATAATTATTTGAAGATCAGAAAGTAGAGTATAGTTACTTAAAAATGTTATTGCACAAAATTATGTTACCTGGTAAAGACAAGTTTCCTTTTTCCTGTCATATTTCTAAAATAAAAAGATGTAGAACATTTTGAAAAGACTGAGATTTGAACCCTGTATCTTCCACTTGCTAATGTTATTGAGAAGTCCTTCCTTTGAGCTCCTAGTTCGTTGCTCCCAACGAGGATGATAACAGAATCACAGGCTTGTTGTGTGAACAAGTAGGGCACCTAGCATATCACCAATCTCAGACAGCTCCCAAGTTAATGGTAGCCATTATTTTCTTTCACAGTGGCAAGATCATTGGTGGGCCTATGGCAAAACCCTTTCCCTATCTGCTTAACCTGGGTGCAAAGGTTTCATATTTGCCAGAGGTCCTTCCTCTTGCACAACGTTTTCACTTGGAAGCACAGTTCTAAAAATGACTAAACTAGAGACTGAATGACACTGGCTTCCTTCCATTTTATCCTGTATTTCTATGTAAGAATCAACGGTAAAGAACACTTTTGAGTGTTGCACATGTAGCAGGTTTTAGACACCAAAGAATGGTTTTTATTGAGACTCAGATTGTTTATAATCCCTATCTATATCCTGTCCTAGAATCCACTGTCTCATCTTGAGCCCCGGCTTCTCCCTCCCTCTTTCAGTTCCCTTCTCCCCTTCTCTTTCAGTTTTAAAACATTAATAAAATCCTTCAAGATGGAGAATGAACGGCAAACAGCTAAGATCATTCTTATTAAAGGTTACTTCTCTGTTGCAGCTGTTGTGTTACTTTTTTCCTTTCTATGAAAAATGATGAAGGCACTTCACAGTCTCTTCTATTGTTTCTTCCTTCCAAGGGATGCCAGTTCTCATAGTTAATGGATACTTCTTTGGTATACAGCATTCTTTAGTCCTCCTAAGAAGTTATTTTTCTCCCTTACTAAAATTCAATAGAGTGTATCTAAAAACAGAACTAGTGGTGTAAAGAGTCTCCATCTCCTCTTATTCACCAAAATATAAAATGCTTTCATGTCTATCTGGGTCAGTCTTACAGAATGTAATTTTTAATAGCTTTTATCATTATTATATGATGCTTAAAACAAATGTTTGGTTGCTTGATAGTGGAGAAAAAACACAAAGAAAGATAAAGGTATAGTTGGAAACAATGAAGTGTGGTGGGTACTGCTGGCATGATGCTTCTAAAAAGTAGGTTAAATTAAGAATTGACTAATATAAAAAAATTCTGCAATCCCATGAGTAGGAAGTGAAAAGTGACATGGGTTTTTGTTCAAATAGGGAAAAGAAAACACCCCATAAAGTGAAATTTACATATTAATTAATGTAGAAAACGTTCAACTGTATATATAATAATGGGTATAAAAGAATGAGCATCAGTTAAAAGGAAAGAAGAGTTAGATGCTATTATCTGATGAATTTATATAACTGATATATGTAAAGATCTATATTTTAAGATCACTTTCATTTGAATTGAAGTGACTTGGAAAACAATTTCTCTCTGACATATACTCATTACAAACTGTCTGAATGGTGGTTTTGCATTTGAAAACATCATCTCTTGCTGTTTCTTCTTGGTATACAGAAAGAAAATAAGCCTTCAACTTAATTATCCTTTCAAAATCGGGACACTGAATATGATGAAATTAACCTTCTAATGAGCATAACATCTGTTGAAAGACAGTATATGCACTAACCTCTTAATCCTGCAACTCATTAAATTTATATTAAGAGTATGATATGTGTTCACAAAAGTACCCATGACTTTTTTTCCCCAAGAATAAGTTATTTTACCGACAGCTCTACTTTCTCACATAATTCTGTGTCTATGTGAAAGTCTAACTTCTAGAATCATGCACACATCTCTTGCTCAGATGTTCACTAAATTTAACAAGGAAACATGCGCCCAGGAGATAATGATTTCATTTGGCTTGTTGGGGTGTTTGGTCTCCCCTCTCTCATTTCCTAAAATTCCACTTTGATCATTTCTTGGCCTTTGTTCTATTCTTTCCAATTATTTTTCCCAGGAAATTTTGTTTCTTGAACAAGGGATATTTGGTTATTTTCCATTGTGTGTGTGTGTGCACATGTACTCAGGCGTGTCTGACTTTCTGAGACCGCATGGACTGCAGTCTACCAGGCTCCTATGTCCATGGGATTCAGCAGGCAAGAACATTGTAGTGAATTGCCATTTCTTCTTCCAGGGGGTCTTCCCAACCCAGGGGTCAAACCCGCATCTCTTGCATCTCCTGCCCTGGCAGGAGATTTCTTTACCACTATGCCACCTGTAAGCCATTATTTTCCATTAGAAGATGATTATTAATATTTTCCCCTATCCTTGCACCACCCCCTCTACATGAAGGAGATTAACTAAGAAGAAGCTTGGAAATGAATTCACTGTTCTGATTTGCTTAAATATTAAAGGTTACTGTATACCATGATGAAGTGAGTGACATTTGGGAAGTTTAATTAGGAAGTTAGAACAAGCAAGTTTGTGACTATATCTTGAGACACTTAGCTCCAAAGCAAATGAAAAGCATGAATCTGTTTGTCAGTCTGTTTTCCTAGTAGTATTTGACCAGTGTATTCACATATGCACCAGCCATTTTTACACAGTTTTCTTTTATTCTTAAAAATAGATACTAAGATTTGGCCTCTGAATAGTCATTGCTATGAGCAAGACCATTCAAGCCGAGCTTCCACTCATGTCTTGACATCTTCCTCTTGGCACAGGTGAGCTATCCTGTGGCCCATGTTTCTCAAAGCATCCTAAACCAAGTGTTATGGGTCTTCTTATGGATACTGTCAACAGAGTGGTCTATGGTTCTAGAGGATTCCAATGCCTTCAGTTCGCTCAGAGAGACTTCTAATAAATCACACTGCAGGTTGGAGAAACAAAAGATTTCCAGGATCTGTAATCATTTAACAATTTCATGTTGGTCATAAAATACAGAGGAAGATGAGTTTACATCTATCAAGAAGTTTGTTTGTTTTCCTCCTTGCTTGCTATCCATAGACTGGGACTAAACCACCCAGTATAAATTAAGGAAAAGGGGTGAGATTCCTACTCCAAGTTTGTCTGTTTCCTCTGACCTCTACTGAGAGAAAATGTTGATTTTCCACTCCAAACCTGGGAAGATGAAAGCCCGGTTGTTTTTGGCTGCTGGAATGTTTGCTTTTGAGCCAGCTACACCTTTTTCGGATATTTTCTTGAACCTCTCTTTTGTCGTCCTGTAATTACAGTGCATATTGCCAAGGAACCTTTGCAGCAACTTCCAACCACGTGTTGCCTGGAACTGAGCCCATCGGACCAGTCAGGGAGTGACTTCTGGCCTCAACCTGGCTTTTTCAAGGCAGAGCTCTCTTCTTTCAACCCAAGGTAGCTGGCTTTCTGAAATGGAAGTACGACCAGCTTTATGTAACTTAATTTTGATTTATTCGGATGAAATATCCTTGATATCAAGAAGAAATTCTTCCTGAGAAATGTGACAGTATCAGATGTGAGAAAATAACTCCTTTCTTCCATTGCTTGAGATTTGCCATGACAGAAAAAATAATTAAAATTTTATTAATTTAATGCTTTAGTTTTTCATTGTAAGTTTGAATAATGCAATGGTTATGGGTTCTATGGGTGTATTAAACCATATGTACATGTGTAATTGTGTTTTTAGTTGGTAATGTTTAAAATTAGGACAAATGTGAGAATTGATATTCAAAATATATATTCTATGGCTTGTGGAAAATGGGAACCAATAGCTTGACCATGAGTCTATGTTTTATGACTGGTGTTTTTTGGGGCAGATCCAAAACTCATCCATATACTTGCAGAATTAGGAAAGGAAAGTAGGGGAAAAAAAAAACCTGTTATAGGAATGACTGGGGAGAAAAGAGAGTAGCAAGGGCCAAGTTGGGGGAAAAATGAAACCAAAGCCAAATCATTTTATCCTTAAACCTATAAAAAGTACATTATAAATAATTACGAGCTTAAAAATTAAGTAGCTGACTGAACATTTTAACATGTTCCTTGGGAGTTTTTATCATGTGTTCTCCTATAACCATTTCTATGTTAAAATGTCCTAACAAATGAATATAAGGTGTTTGGTCAAGGGACTATTCTTTTTTATTATACAACAATGAGCCAACTGGCATTTTGTCATTTAAGCAAGTCATTGTGTTCATTCCAGAATAACAATTTATTTAACTTGATCGTTCCTAAAAGCAGATTGTGGAACTAACTAACTTTCTGAATCACTCCAAATATGTTGCCATTTGCTATTTCTCGATTTATAATAATTGGTTCATATTTTCTTCTTTCTTTCTCTTTAATTCTTATCTTTTTCTTGGGGATATTTTGAATAGGAAAGACAAATGGGAGAATGAGTTACACAGGAAAGTATGTTTTCAACCATTCTAATAAAAACTCCCATAGGATTTACAATGAATTAGAACCTTGAATTAACATTTGCCCTTTAGCATTCCGAGTGATGACCCACACCAGCAGTGTCTCTTCAATAAATTACAGCTAACGCACAGAACACACTTACGGAGATGACAGCGGTTTCCATGGTAGCCAGGCAGACAGGTACATCTCCCTGTGACTGGGTGACACTCCTCATTCTCAGCTGAACACTGACATACCTGTTTACAGTCCTTCCCGTATGTGCCTGGTGGACAAACTAAGGGAAAGAGGAAATGTAAACCCAATGAATTAAATTTGTCTGTGTATATATAGCTCTAAAAGTGAAAGCAGGGAAAAATTTATTAAATAAGACCATTGCCTACAGAAGTGTGCTACCCATTGGGATTTAGGTTTCATTAAATTTACTTGGGGATTACTTCAGTGTTTGATTTTGTTTTGTTCAGTCAATTTGTGACCGACTGTCAAGGGCCGGCTGCAATTTTCTTGTCACTAAAGAAACTCATAGGGTGATGTCAGGTAAAATCAACTAAAATAATAGTATAATTCATGAGGGACCACATATCTGGATAAAGATTTTTTTTTTTTTTGGTGCAGCCAGTTTAAATTCTCAAGGTTGTTTCTCTCTGTGCATTAGTATGTACTGTATTTGTGTCACTTGTCAGCTACTCTGCTGGTTTTGAGTTTTTTTCTTTTTTTAAAGCCCAAGCAGTAAAAGATTTCCTTCCCAACTTCTAAATAATATCATCCCATTTTTTTTAGGAAAAGAGAAAGGTTTTCTAGATATTTCTCAATTTCTCAGCTTACAAGTTGGAGTCAAGCAGACATTTTGAACTTCATGGTTGTATCTGATGACAATTCAAACAAATTCAGTGAAAAACAAAAATCATATAATTTAGGTTGGTGCACCTAAAGTTGCATAACAATTTCTGGATCAACCTTTTATCACCTCAGGGGTGGGGCATCATGAAAGAACAAACCTTTTAGAAAACCCTAGCACTGGAGAAGTTATTAGCTGCCTTGTTCATGGTATCCCTCTGTTTCACTGGCTGCTCTGTGTGCCTGTGGAGTTATTTGTTTTCTCTGCATCCACGATCCTTAAGATCATTTCATTTCCCAGTTTTCTTTTTAAGTAGAAATGACAGCAATGGTAGACAAACTAGATACTCTAACTTTAAGGGCCCTTGGTTGCTTGCTTAGTATTAAAAACATAGACTAATGAAATATGGGTGATTAATTGAAAAAAGAGAATTTTTTCCTCTCTTCTTGACTGGGATATGTACAAGTAAGAGAATTAGGTGGAATCTGACTCAGCATGTGAACAACTGTTTATATAGTCTGCTATTGATCTAAACATCCTTTTTCTCTAAGAATCACTGATTAGTCATATATATGTATCAGTAAGGCACTTATCCTGAACTTGCTAGGTATGCCAAAGAGCACATCTGGTTTTGCTGGTTGAGAAGTTGATTAACTTTACTTCTTAATGAGTGGTGAAGCAAGAACTGGTCATGGCATTTCAGAGGTGACTGGAAGTGGATCTTTGTGATATTCTTACTTTCTTTACATCGCTGTCAGTAAATGCATAAAAGCATCAGCCCCATTTCACTGTAATGTGATGAAAGATACTCCCTAATGAAATGCTCACAATCAGAAAAATCAAATGTGTGTCTTTAAAGCCTTCTGATAAATTCAGAAACCATGAGCTGCGGTTCTACAAATTCTTCCCATCACTGGGAAGACCTGTTTTTGCCATGGCATTGCTGAGCATAAAGCTTGACAGGGCCACAGCAAATGTGGCCACAAAATTCTGTGCTCTGAAGAGAATAACAACATTAAGGAGTCAAAGTGGCCATGCTGAACACAGAAGTGTTTGTGTAATAAGTTCCAATTTCCCCATCTATTTAGCCATTTCCTGTCTTGAGGTATGGGGCCCACTGGCTTGGGGCTTTGAGAGAAGCAATATTCTGAATGATTTGCTTTGATAGAGAGGGGCCTTATGATTACTGTGCTGGTCTGCAAGATCCATTGAAGGTTGTGTGGTCTAGAGGAAGTGGCATGAACTTTGGGTCAGGGAGGCTCAGCACCACTATGGACGTTACCTCTGGCTTTAAACAATTGTTTAAGACCACAGTTCACTTCAGTTCAGTTGCTCAGTTGTGTTCGACTCTGCAACCCCATGGACCTTAGCACTCCAGGCTTCCCTGTCCATCACCAATGCCTGGAGCTTACTCAAACTCATGTCCTTTGAGTCAGTGATGCCATCCAAACATCTCATCCTTTGTCGTCCCCTTCTCCTCCTGCCTTCCATCTTTCCCAGCATCTGGGTCTTTTCCAATGAGTCAGTTCTTTGCATCAGGTGGCCAAGTTATTGGAGTTTCAGTTTCAGCATCAGTTCTTCCAATGAATATTCAGGAAATATTCATTTCCTTTAGGATGGACTGGTTGGATCTCCTTGCAGTCCAAGGGGCTCTCAAGAGTCTTCTCCAACACCACAGTTCAAAAGCATTAATTCTTCGGTGCTTAGCTTTCTTCGTAGTCCAATTCTCACATCCATAAATGACTACTGGAAAAACCATAGCTTTGACTAGATGAACCTTTGTTGGCAAAATAATGACTCTGCTTTTTAGTTTGCTGTCTAGGTTGGTCATAGCTTTTCTTCCAAGGAGCAAGTGTCTTTTAAATTCATGACAGCAGTCACTATCTGTAGTGATTGTGGAGCCCCCAAAAACAAAATCTCTCACTGTTTCCATTGTTTCCTCATCTATTTGCCATGGAGTGATGGGACCCAATGCCATGGTCTTCATATTTTGAATGTTGAGTTTTAAGCCAAGTTTTTCACTCTCCTCTTTCACTTTCATCAAGAGGCTCTTTAGTTTTTCTTCACTTTCTGCCATAAGGGTGGTGTCATCTGCATATCTGAGGTTATTGATAATTCTCCTGGCAATCTTGATTCCAGTTTGTGCTTCATCCAGCCTGGCATTTCACATAATGTACTCTGCATATAAGTTAAATAAGCAGAGTGATAATATGCAGCCTTGACATCCTCCTTTCCCGATTTGGAACCAGTCTGTTGTTCCATGTCCAGTTCTAACTGTTGCTTCTTGACCTGCATACAGATTTCTCAGGAGGCAGGTAATATGGTCTGGTGTTCCCATCTCTTGAAGAATTTTCCACACTTTGTTGTGATCCACATAGTCAAAGGCTTTGGCATAGTCAATAGGACCCTCAATTTCCTCTTCAGTACAGTGGGATAAATGAGAGCAATCTCACAGATTGTCATGAGGAATAACTGAGTAGACATAGTAACATAGGGGAATCTCTTTGTATTTCATAAAATCTGTTTCCTTTCCATTGAAACCCTTATACTTAAAATCAGAATCAACTATTTAACAGAGATGCTATATATGGGCAAAACCCATAGACACATTCAGAATAATATGGGAAAAGTATCTAATATTTAAAGACCAATGTTTTTCTAAACAAATGTTCTATATTAATGCATATATATGGTATTGGTGAACCTATTTTCAGGGATGGAATGGAGATGCAGATATAGAAAACAGACTTGTGGATACAGTTGGAGAAGGAGAGAGTGGGATGAATGAAGGAAGTAGCACCTACATATATACACTACCACAGGTGAAACAGGCAGCTGGTAAGAAGTTACCGTGTAATGCAGGGAGCCCAGCCTGACGCTCTGCGATAATGACCTAGAGGGGTGGGAGGAAGGGAGGGGAGGGAGGCTCAAGAAGGAGGTGATATATATCCCCAGGAGGTGATACTGGTTCTCATAAACCACTATAATCAGGACTGGTTTGTATTGTTGTATGGCAGAAACCAACACAATATTGTAAAGCAATGTTCTTCCAATTAAAAAATTAAAAAGAAAGATTGATATTTTTCTAAAGAACATTGAAATCACATGGCATGAAGTCTCTGAAATACATATAAATAAAATTTATCCACATCCTCCTTAATTGTTCTGCATTTTGAAGCTTGACAAAAATGTTCACAAATGTTAATCACTTCTCCATCCCAAGAAGAGTTCAAGCAAATCCTTAGCTTTGATTCTTGAACTCCAGTGGAATCAAAATTGCAGAAGATATAAATAATTACTCAGGGAAAATTGATCTCTTGAAGTTCTCAAAGTCAGTTCTTAAATGGATGTTTAAGTGTCTTTGAAGGAATTTACATTTTGGGATCAAACTCACATCTCTGACATCTCCTGCATTGGCAGGCAGGTTCTTTACCACTAGCACCACCTGGGAAACCCCATATTGAAAACCAATAAAGTGCAAATCGAAATAAAAGCAGCAAAAACATTTTGAATGTTATTAAAGAGAACTTTTGAGAAGTACTATAGTATTTCTTAGATTATATATGCATCATGAAAAACATCTATCAATTGTCATCTGGCTGAATGACTTTGACGAGGACTTCTGAGGAAATCAAAGTTAAAGCAAAACCTGCTCCTTGTCCTCTGAAGGAGAAGGTGGTGTATTAGTTTGTTGCCTCATGATCCCTGATAGAATGCATTATGAGGCATGCTTTCACTCCATCTTACGAAACTGAACTCACAGAATTCTGGAACATTCTCATTCAGCCAAGAGATATTTCCTGGATACCAGTAGGTATCCAAGTTGTGCTAGGTTCACAACAGTGAGCAAAATCAAACATGGTACTTGTACCTTCAAACTTGCAATAGAAGAAAGAGGAAAACAATAAAATAATCACTCGAATAAATGTCTAATTTTAAAATGTTGTAAGGGGGTAGGGTGTTATGAGAAAGAATGACATCAGGGACCCTAATTTAGACTGGCAGAGAGGGGATGGGATGTGTTTTGTTTCAAATGTTCTCTGTGAGGAGATTACCATTTCACAGATCTGAAACACTAGAAAGAGTATATGTAGTGGGAAGGGAAAGGTGAGGGAAAAGAAGAACAGGGAGGAGAAAAAATTTCCAAAGGGAAAGATCCAAGTATGTATGAGTTACTGATGTGTGAATGCCAATCAGTTGTGTCCAACTCTTTGCGACCCCACGTACTATACAGTCCATTAAATCTCCCAGCCAGAATACTGCAGTGGGTAGCCTTTCCCTTCTCCAGGGGATCTTCCCAACACAGGGATCGAACCCAGGTCTCCTGTATTACAGGCAGATTCTTTACCAGCTGAGCCACAAAGGAAGCCCATGAGTTACTGATATAATTCCCAAATAGTGTGTGGGCAATGGTACCTGTGTGTGTATGTTAGACAATGGTAAGGCTTATATTGTTATAAATGTTTCTCTATTGGTTTCCTATGCCTGTTGTAACAAACTGTCACAAATTTAGTGGCTTTTAAAAACAAACTTATTCTCTCACAGTTCTGCACATTAGAAGTCTAAATCAGGATGTTGGCAGGGCTGCATTTTTTCTGAACACTTAAAGATAGGATCTATTTCTTTGCCTCTTCTAGTTCCTAGAACCCACCTATATTCCTTGGCTTGTGGCCACTTTCTCAAATCTTCTAAGTCAGCAGCTTAGCTGCTTATTTTTATTGTTTCCCCTCTTTAAAAAAAAAATATGTATATATATATATGTATGTATTTATTTGGCTCTGCTGGGTCTTAGTTGCAGCATGCCAGATCTTTAGTTGCAGCATGTGGGATGTAGTTCCCCGACCAGGGATCGAACGCAGTCCCCTGCATTGGGAGCACAGAGAATTAGCTGCTACACCCTCAGGGAAGTCCTGTTTCCCTCTTATAAGAACCTTTTTGATTATATTAGGTCTATCAGGTAATCCAGAAAAATCTCTCCATCTCCAATCCTTAACTTAATCACTCTGCAAAGTCCCATTTGCCATGTAAGATAACATGTTAACAGATTGCAGAAACTAGGACATCTTTGAGAGCCTATCATAAGCCTATCACAATCTCTATATTCCCAAGTATTTTAAGTAGCTTCTAATTTATCCTTAGGGATCATGTTATTAAATAGTAATGTTACTAATAATAGCTTGATGCACAAGTCGTTATAGAAATCAACATAATACAAATTTTTAAAGAACTATGTAGCCCTAACCCACTGAAATGTTGTGAAGTAATTAGCCTCCAACTAATAAAAAAAAATAAAAAATAAAAAAAAATAAAAAGCAGATCAGAAAAAAAAAAAAAAATTAAATGACTGCATAACATCCCCCCCCCCAAAAAAAAGAACTATGTAATATAAAAATATGGAAAAACTATCATCAGTTATTTAAAAAAATTTTTACTTACTGGAACCAAAGGACATGTTGTAATGAATGTCACCTTGAGAATGACTTGGGATTCTTGAGAGAAGGTCAGCCCAGCAAGAACCTGGGAAGCAGCTTGAGGGCCCAGATACACCTACAGTAAGACTCAAGAAGAGACTTCTCAAGGGCTAAAACTGAGAGAAGTGAAAGACTAAATGCACGTCACAGTGGATGTCTCCACATCATGAAATGCTTGTGTTCTTAGGGCTTCATGTATAATATTGTTTTTCTGTTTTAAGAAAATAACTTTAGGGGTTCTCGTATCTGTAGAACAGTGTTTGCTTTTATTAATATGTGTAAGATTTCCTTTAAGTAGGTGCTACTGTACACCTCGTAAGATAAGCAGACATTAAACCACTTGCACAAATGGTAAGGTTACTAAGTGAAAAAATTGGAACAAAACTAAGATGGCCTTAGGATGAGCTCTGAGCTTTTTTTCCATTCTCTCAGGGATTTTTCTTAGGAAGTGAGAAGGGTGCTAATTTTATATAACATTGAAGAGATTACAAAGTTGGAAAATAGACCAAGTTGTGCTTTAACTTAGTAGGTATGGAAATCAGCCTGGAGAGTTTTATATTGACAATTTCTTATTCACCTTGTTTACTAGTTAGCCATTCAGGCCCCTGGAAGAACTGGTCAGACCAGTTTGAAGTAGTATAATCCATGCTGCTTTCTAGTTTAAATCTTTCTGAACCACAAAACCTCTGTGGGTGGCTTCTCTAGATTTAAGTTGTTTTTCTATATTAAAGCTGAAGTTCCAAAAATTTGTCCACCTGTTGCAAAGGGCCAACTCATTGGAAAAGACCCTGGTGCTGGGAAAGATTTAAGGGAAAAGGAGAAGGGGGCGACAGAGGATGAGATGGTTGGATGGCATTACTGACTCAATGGACGTGAGTTTGAGCAAACTCCGGGTGATAGTGAAGGACAGGGAAGCCTGGAGTGCTGCAGTCCATGGGTCGCAAACAGGCGGGCACAACTTAGTGACTGAACCACACAATTAAAGCGAGATTTCACCTTTCGAATTAATCAGTGAATGTACTCCAAAATAAGACTGAATTGACAGTTACTATCTTTTGATTTATGTAGAATTTATATCACTTTTATCATGGATATATGACTTGAATAGAGATAAATACCCAGTGAAGATTTTGAAAGGGGTAATATTGCATTTTTGATTTATTGCATTCTCAGGCATTTGAATGACTTTTAGTAAAAACTGAGGAGTCATTTTGCTAAATTCAAGTTGAAACAAAGTCAATTAGACAAGTTGATTAACCCTGAAAACCTCATGAACACTGCTTCTCACCTAATTTTACGATGGGTAAACTTTCTAATAGTGCTTTTTGCTTCTAGGAAATAAGGGTTATCTTCTTCAAAGTGACTCCTGAGAGGTCATTCATATCTTTACTTTTTCCACTAAAATTTAAAGATGAATGAGATCTTAACTAGAGAATGTAATGAATTTGTCTTTATTTAATTTTCTTGTCTACTGCCTTATATATTCACAATTATTTTCCATGAGTGATATATCTGGCTGGCAAATGTTTTCTGAGATGGCACACAGAATTCAAACCATACACAGAAGAAAATGCACTGAATTGACTTTTTGTCTGGAAATTTATGACTGTCTTAGCATTTGTCACGGCACAAAGTAATTTCTCATGGGAAGACCCTGTCCAGCCTAGCAAGGAGATACATTGTGTAGTCCCAAGATCACTGTGACAGTTACAAACTCCAAGGCCATCTACACCAGCACAGAGTTCCTGACAAGCTAAATAAGCATAAGCAGAAAGATGCTTTAGACTGTCAAAACAAGTACCTACCCTCTCACTGGTTAAGAAAAAAAAAAAAAAAAAGAAGTGTATAGCTTTCATGATGGTCAGAGAGGTATATGCAAATTTCATCTTATACTTCGCTTCTTACAATTTGGGATTGACCTTAAGTGGTTTATGACAGCATATTTTGCTCAAGTCCTTATCAAAGGCCTGGTGATAGATCAGCTGTCACCCACCCGTTTCTCAGAATGTCTTTGTATTAAACTAATGGTCCAGCAGAACAGCCAGGCTGACAGGCAGGTTATTTATTTGCAATCTGGTAAAAGAACTGACAACTTCATTGTTTTAATTGTTCATTTTTCATGGCTTGATGCATTAGCTCACTCAGATCTTTGTGCCTCAGTCAGAGGATAAATATATGGGGATGAGGGCATCAGAATGGCTGAGTCCATCTTAAAGTTCAAGAAGCTGCAGAGAGACCCACGGTGCCAGTTGTGATTACTAGCATCCCACAAGTATCTGGGGATTTTTTTTTTTTTTTTTTGTCTTATCTATGTTCTGCATCTCTTTCCTCTCTTTCAGGAAGACCTATGATGTCAGCTACTGATCTGATTGTTTCTTGAAACAATGTTCCTGGTTCTCACAGCCTATTAAGGGAGAAAGACCGGAGTGGCCTAGAGTCTCCATGTCTCAGTCAGGGTGGGGACCCACCAGACAGAGTCCCAGGGACCTCAGATATCAAGATATTATCGAGAGCAGATATAGCTCAGTCAGAGACTCTCCAAATTACCCGCAAGTTTGTTTTTTTTTTTTAATTGCTAAATATACACAGCCTGGCCTTGGGAGATTTAATTCTAACTCATGATTCTTTGGTATGGACTGAAGAGATATATTTTTAAAATCCCATGATGAACTCCGGGTTGAGAGCTATTGATCTAGAGTATAGAACAACATGTTCAATTTACAGACAAGACATCCAAATAGAGTGAGTCATTTGCCCAAGGTCATAGCCAATTAACGGCAGAGCTAAAACTTGAACCCAGGGGTCCTGACCCTTGGATCAATGACCTTGTCATTCTCTGCATCAGATACCATTCTCTGAGCTACTGAGACACTTCAAGAAGGTTCTCCCAAGACCTTCTGCACATCCTAAGGTGTCAGGGCATAAGATGGAGGTGACCATGTGCAACTAAAGGCTTATCTCAAATGCTGGCCCTCAGAGAGAAGAAGACATGTTCGTGGTCCAGTAGTAAACATACAAGGGGTGACTGTTAAGAAATTGGTACCCAAATCATATTACTAATTTATTGCTTTTCCTTCATATTAAAATTGAAAGCATCTCCAGGGAAGGGGCAATGTTTTATTATTTTTAATATGCCTGATGCCTCTCATATAACCTAGAACACAGAAGTTGCTCAATAAATATTTGTTGAAGGAAACAAAAAAGAAGGAAGGGATACTTCTCTAGTCCTATATGCATGACTGTGTGCAAGGCTGATCCTACACAAAAACAGAACTCTGGCTCCCTAGCTGGTATGTGTATACATTCATTTCCTTATTAAATATTTATTCAACATTTACATTATTCACAAGGTCCTGTGCTTGGCACTGATGATATAAAATTGAATAAGCCTAGTATCTGTTTTGGAGAATCCAAGAGAACTGATTCAAGAAGACATGTGAAAAATTGACATAGAACATTCTGACAAGTGCTACATACAGACATGTAAGAAAGGCTAAGGAATCTAAAAGAAATGAATAGTTAATCCTATCAGGTGGGAATCAAGGTGTCCTCAGAAAGACAGCGTTAGAACTGGGTCTAGAAGAGTAGAAATTCATCTGTCAGAAGGAAGAGAATGAATGAGTAAAGTCTTTTATTGAAAGTGATAGACACATTACTTCATGGTTACAGGGCAGGGTTTAGGAGCAAGAATGATGTTGAAGAGTTGTGCTGGTCCTTAGAAGTGAGGCATTTTTCATATCACACTGAAGCCTTGATCTGGTGCTTGCAAGTTGCCATAGAAACATCATGGTCAGACTGAGGACAGTGTGCATATTGGATTGGAGGATGCGAGCCCATTGTGGTGGCCACTGTAGGCTCTTAGATAAAAACCTGAACTGGAGATCTGGATAAGGATGGAGATAAGGGGTTGTTCCAAGAGACTTTCTTTGAGGTGGAATAAATAGGACCAGATGACAAATTGTATAAGAGATCAGAGGAAATGCTCTTGGTTCCTAAGTAGTTCTCTCATTGTTTGTTGTTATATGTTTGCTTGTCTTTGCCATATGGCATCTCTCTTCCAAAATGGCTCAATACACTTATATTTGAGTTGCAAACAGGCTAGAAAATTTTAAGATATTGATTGCAGAAGTTCATAGCAAATAAGCAAATCTGAATCAGCAAGCAGCCATCCTTACATTTTCCGATAACAGGCCTTTTCAGTTTACCTTGGCAATTAAAGCACTAGTTGGAGCGGAAAGGCTGAGAGGGCAAGGTCATTGTAAGAGCTACAGAGTGTGGATAATCCAGTGGCTCAGAATTGGAAAATAGCATGTGGAACAGAAAAGGGAAATGAGGCTAAGACCTGGGGCTCACATAGGTGATGAAAGCAAGTTCCACCTGGCTCATTTTAAGACTTGTTTTCTGAGTATATGCTCATACATGACATAATCATTAAGGAAATGTTCAGTGTTTTAGTGTTGAAGTCAAAGTGACAATGTTCCTTTTTGCAATGGAACCTTCTATGCCATGGTCAGCATGGTATCTCACTGGGGCCTTCATGACGGTTGTCGCCTTTTTGTGGAACCTGGTGATTGCCATCCTCCACATGTGTGGACAGTACCAATAAATGTCTGTTAATAATATTTCCTCCTTGTCAGTGCTCCAGATAAAAGTCAAACAATACATAAATTTCGAGAACTTTGCCATTTCAATTTAATGTAGATGGATCATATTAATACCCACAGGAGAAATAGACATCTGTATGTGTGTGCTAAGTCACTTCAGTCACGTCTTTGCAACCCTCTGGATTGTAGCCCATCAGGCTCCTCTGTCCATGGGATTGTCTAGACAAGAATACTGGAGTGGGTTGCCACATCCTTCTCTAGAGGATCCTCCCGACTCAGGGATGGAACCAAGTCTCTTACATCTCTTGCATTGGCAGGTGGTTCTTTAGGACCAGCACTATCTGAGAAGGCCCAGGAGAAATATATCCATTCTGAAAACCAAGGGTTAATTTATGCAAGCCTATTTTTCAATCTTATGTTTTATTCAGCTACTAAAAGGTGAATTAAGTAGCATGGTTAAAATTGCGGTTAGGAGACTTTTACCCCCAGCAGATGTTCAGAATATAAGAATTCAAGCAGAGAGAAGGGAACAGTTTATAGAAATAAAAGAAGGTAAGAACGACCAGAGAGTAGGTTATGGGCAATTAATGAACTGGAGAACTGAAGAAAGGCTCCTGACTAAAGAGCTGACATTCTCTGAGTACCTACAGTGCATCAGATCTGTTCTAAACTCTCTCCCTGTATTATTTCATTTTATAACCTGAACAACTCTGCAAGGGAATGGTTATTATTTTTATTTTACAGCAAAACTAAGGAAACTAATGTAAAGTTATTTGCTCAAAGTATGCACAGTCTGAGTTAGCATTGGTGACTCAGTATCACTTTCTTAGGCATGACTTTATACTTCTTCCCAGGAGTTATTGCACTAATGGCGGGGGGTGGGGGGTGGGGGTAGGAACAGTACCCTATTGGTTTATGGGCCCTTAAGAAAGGACTGGAGGGCTTCCCTTGCAGCTCAGCTGGTAAAGAATCTGCCTGCAATGCGGGAGTCCTGGGTATGATCCCTGGGTTGGGAAGCAAACTTCTCCCCTGGGAAGCAAAAGGCTACCCACTCCAGTATTCCGGCCTGGAGAATTCCATGAACTGTATAGTCCATAGTGTCACAAAGAATTGGACACGACTGAGCAAATTTCACTTTCACTTTTCAAGAAAGGACTTGAGATCCATGTTCTCACCTCATTTCACAGAACCAGGGTAATATAGAGAGAGGAGACCTGGATGGAGATTTGTGAGTTATCAATTCTTACCCATGTTACCCTGGGAAAGTCACCTCTCTGAGGATCATGTTGTTTTTTTGTCATTTCCATAATTCTATTTAGTTTTATTTTTCAGAAAACTTTTATTATGAAAATGTTCAGAAAAACATCTACAGTGATGGAAATCTGATACATTCTACTTTAGTATGAGTGTACAATAAGTTAGCTATGCTATATTCACAACCATAGAAACTGATAAATAAGATTAGATTCCATAATTTTCTGCTTCGCTATGAAATAATTACATATTAAGCTTGAGAGGCTATGAAACCAATGACTGCTTTCCCCAAGATCCATAAAACTTAAGGGATAGGAGTAGAATCTAGAAAGAAGGACACCCAGGTCCAATCTTCTGTTTTAGTGGGTAGCAACAATCATACTAGATGCAAGAATTCTACCTTGAAGAGGGAAACATTCAGTATTATCTGCTTAGAATTCACAGATTGGATCATGTGCAGTATGGAGGTTAGACAAAGGGGGCAGACCAGGTATAGGAGATGCTTACATACTTGGCAAGGAACCCTAAAATCCCCAAAAGCCAAGTGTTTCTGCTTCTACTCCAGTGTGTTAATACTCCTTTCAGTACATACTCACGATAAGTTTATAGAACCCAGGAACAGCATAGTTAATAGTAATTATTTTCTTTTTGCAGATTTGCTACCAGAAGAAGGCAATTGTTTTTTGACTATTATCCTAGAGTGTTAATTTTTGGTATTCATGCAAAATGAATCCTTAATGAAAATTTTCTTCATATCAGTATTAAGGTCAATGAAAGTCAACAAGTGATATCCACATATACTAATGAAACTTCTGTATTAGAGATCAGCTCAAATTCTCACCTGGCAAACAGATGTCTATCTTGAATATTATCCCCCCTTTATCAGTACAGAGAAATAAAGCATCAAAGACAGAAACACAAAAGAACCTGTTAGTGTTATTTTGCACAATGCAATAAGATCAAATAACTGTAGCAGCGTTAAGTAGATTCTTGTCAGTTCAAATCATAAAAATCATTGCTTTTAGGCCATGGCTTTTGAAAACAAATGCCTTTTCTTAATGCTGATATTTTAAAGCCATATAAATATTCGCTCATAAATAAGCACTAAAGCTACATTCATTTCACTGGCAAATATTAATTCAATGCTTACTATGTAGCAGGCATTGAATTTATTTACAAAAAACTCAAAATTGACTAGATCTCAGAGTTTTCTTCATAGCAAAGTCATCACCTTGTGCAAATTCCTTAAGAACAAGATACTTGAAAGAAATTGGCCCCTAACTTTTACAAATTATTCCTCTCAACTTCAGCTGCTTTACCTGCCAACTTTCTAAAACAAACTCCAATTCAGTTAGTAATAAAATACTGCAACTCTTATGAAGCTCTTTCCCTTTCTAAAGGCAGTTTACTTGGCCCAAAGTAAGGGACTGAAATGAACTACTTCATGTAGTTTTGCCTTACATGTTGTCCTGAATAAGTCACATTCTTTCTTAATAATTTGAAAGCATTTTCATTTGTGCCCTGGGAATGGCTAGAAGAGCTTTTAATATTATTAAGTCTAGATCAAATCAATCCAGTCCAAATAGGGCATAGAACTAATGCTTCTTTAACCACTCCTACTTCTTACCAATTATTCACAACTATATTGGTGGCCTTGTTAGGAAATCCTTGACATCAATGATCAGAGGTTCCAGATGCAGGCCACTTTCATACATTTTGCTGACAACCTTTGAACCAAGCTGCCAAGTCAAATCTTACCATAGTCTTAAAACCCAAATGGTGATTCATTGTTTGCTTACAGAGAGACAGATTACCATTGTTAACTTGACCTCAGCCTCTAACTCCAAGTCAAAAATGCTGGAAGACATGGGCATCTTAACTAGAGCAAGACATAAATCAAATTACCTTCAACACCACAAAGAAATGAATGGCTGGCATCTCATGAACTGTAAAGTGCAGTGGGTTTTCCATGGAAGATGAAGTTGATGACAAAAGATCCCATTACTTAATTGAGTTTAATAAAATATGGAGGAACAAACTTTGCCATGATTTCAAATAGTTTGATGAATAAGTAGGGTCATGCTGAGAGCTTGCTAACTGCACAGTTCTTGGGACTGAAGTTTTTCTAAGAGTTGGAGTGAGAAAAAAGACAAACTATCCAGAGATGTGTATAATGCCTTCACTATTATTATCATTATTATTATTTTTTTTTTTTTGCTACAACCAAATCAAATTATATTCTTAATCAGCATACTTGCAGGATTTTTAGATATGGGTAGAGGAGAGAGAATGAAAAGGCTGTTATGAGGAGACAGGGGAAAATATATTTGTTCCAGAGAAGACAAATTTTGGTAAGTGAGAGAGGTGTAGTGAGGTTATGGGAGAGCTAAGGCCAGGCCAAACATGATCATCAAGGAAGAATTTTACGAGCATGTTAAATCTCATCATGTCATGAGTTAAACTGCAATTTTATACAATGTTGGTTGAACTGAATTGAGGCAATGGATCCACAATTGAGGAAAAGAAAGACTTGGAAGTTTAAATAATAACAAATCATTATTGTTTTTGGTATATGACTCCAGTTCTACTTTTTCCAGGGAGTTTTAACTAAGTAAAAACTAAACTGTGTCTATGATTTTAAAAAATACTTATAAAATTCAACCTTCAAGGTTAGCTTGAAACCAAGATAAATGAAAATTAAATGTTGAAAAATACAAAATATTGGCAAGAGATAATATTGATCCTAATATTTTAGAAAGTTAGAGCTCTTATTTGTCTTCCCTGGTAGCTCAGACAGTAAAGAATCTGCATGCAGTGCAGGAGACCTGAGTTTGATTCCTGGGTTGGGAAGATCCCCTAGAGAAGGGAAAGGCTACCCAGTCCAGTATTCTTGCCTGGAGAATTCCATGGACAGAGGAGTCTGGTGGGCTACGGCCGACGGGGTCACAAAGAGTTGGACACAACTGAGTGACTAACACTCACTCATTCATAGTTCTTATTTACTTTCTGCTTCAGATCTGGGAGGAGACAGAACTCTACCTGTCCAGAAATGTGAGACAATCAGTATTATTAGTCTTGATATCTCCATAAAAGTACTGATTTTTTTCCAAACAAAATCTTTTTGAAAATTGCTCTAGAAAAACTGCACTTTGCCACACAAACAGCAAATAAGCTTCAGCAGTTCATCCCAAAATGCTCTGTAAATTTAGCATTTCCAACAAAAGGTGATCTATCCCAGAAACACAAGAGATATTTCTCATTTTGATAGTCTGCCAGTGTGTAAGCTCTTGTGACAGCTGAAGATTTTAAACATCGGCACAAGCCAGTTACTTAGAAACATATGATCATCTTTGCTTTTTTTTGTTTTTTTTGGTCTCTGGAGAATGCAACTTAATAGAAAGAGACACCCATGTGCACCTAAGGATACCAGCAAGACACATGCACACCTAAGGATACTAATGCCTTCATGTACCTCTTTCTGTGTGACCTCATCAACCTACTGTCCAAATTGCTAGTTGAAGAAGAGTTAAATTATTCTGGTTATTTTGCCTACACTCACTGGTCTTTTTTTTTTCTCCTTTTTGAATTAATTGAGCTGATGACCTGTGTTCATACAATGGAGTTGAGCTTATGTCATCATTGATTGGAAATAATACAGTGTCTTTCCCAAAATATTAATAGCAACTTAAGGATAATGTTTTTAACGTAGTTACAAATCAACACTAGAATGGATTGTAAGAAATGGCCACATTTGGGTATATGCTCATTAACCAGAATTTGAATTATTTTAAACTACGGGAATCTGTTGGACAAAAAATGGTGCACGCACACTGGCCCCAAGTGTAAGGTGTGGGATAGAACTGTTCAGTCCACGTCCATTGTGGCCTTTGGCTCCAAACCAGCCAGGCAGAGAGGAGGATATCCCAGAGATGGACTGATAGTATCACACAGCTGGGGACAATTCAACCCCCAAAAGTCCATCTGGACACGTTGGAAATGGAAAGATACAAATCAACCTTTTCTCCCTTCCCTCCTCCTTCTTTTTTTTTTTTTCCTTCCCTTCTTCTTTTCTTCCTTCTTTACTTCCCTTCCTTTCTTTTTAAAAATATAGGTCTGGTTTTCGTGCACTATTCCAGTGCTGGTCAAATGAAGCAACTATGTTTTTAGGCGTCTGGACAAAAACTTTTCAACTACTGGAAAACTTTTTAATATTTTTAAAATAGATTCCCCAATCATACTGAAAAGCATTTGACCCTCTGTCAAATTATTCATTACTTGTCTAACACAGAGCATGGAGAATTTTATGCACATTATCTGTTATAGCGAATATAACAACAATTTAAAAATATTCAGTCCAAAGGTTATTTTACACAGTTGATAAGAAATTACTGCTTAGCTGGAGCTTTATAATCTCAAATCACATTTTCAACATAGAAAGTTACAGCACAAGGCAAAAATAAATTCAAGTTTATCTACACAAATCTCTTTCTTTTCTGGTTTGTATAAATGAATTTTTATTAAATTATTATTTTTTACAATAACATTCATACTCAGGAATTCACTCCATATACATAACTCATTTCTCACAAACAAAAACCATATCTATGTATGTAGCGAACTCATTTTTCCTTATTCATATGTATTTTTCTTTTCTAGCAAAGCCATATTTTCCAAGCTCATAAATTGGCAGCCAATAATTACAATTCCTCCTCATTTCATCTTCCTTATTTAAAATATATTAATTCCTAAAAATGGAACTTACATAGAACAGCCTAAAAATCCAGAGACCTCAAAATGAGAAATTATTGAGATAAGTCACACAGATTCCTATCTGGTTAGAGCAGGGGGCAGGAAGGAGAGGGTTTGTTTTCTCAATTAGCACTGACTAGAGTCCAGCAAAATTCCCATACCCAGGAAGGCTGGAATGTGGTTTAAAGCCTTCTATTATAAAGGCTGAGGATATGGGTACCCAAAACCAAACTGAACACACACACACACACGTACATATAGAAAAGAGTGAAAGAAATAATGATGCCCCGGTATATCTATTGGTTCTTTGCCATTATATTTTTTTTACATCTGGAATTTCACGTTTACACAGACCTAGAGAAGCTCCATAGAAGCTGGCATAGAAACCACATAGGACATTCTCTATGCTTGAAAACACATCTCCTGCTCTCTATTCCAAACTATCCTCTTAAGAAAAGTTCTCCTTTGAGTCTCTGACTGTTCTTCATTTATATATACTCTCCACACCCTAGAAGACATAGTCAACTAATACCGAAGTTCAGATATCTCCCTTCCAGTGTAGATTACTCAGATAAAGCTAAACACAGCTAGGCGGAGGGTGGAAGGAGGTACAATGTAGGGGCAATATGGCGGGTTTGAAGGAGGAGGAGGGAAGTGAACAAGCCTTGCCTGCTTTGCAATTTTCCAAGGTGGGCTTGTCTCTACATGAGATATTTTTTGGGTCAGTTAGGACATATATAGCTACCATGAAAGGAACTGGCTTCTGTCAGAGCAAAATGAACAAAACTGGTACAACAAACTAGCCAACTTCTGTTGTAATTATTTTTAACCTACTACTTGGGTGTATATTTAACCTAGTAACAAAAATATTTGTTAGGGAAAAACTATTTGGCATTTCAATTCTTGGCATTTCGTTCTTTGCTAAAAACCAAGAGGAAAGGGTGGGTGCTATAATTTAGAATGGAGAGAAAAGAATGGGTAAATTGTGATAGGCGGTCTCTAAGGAGAAAGGGAGAAACAGGCTTAGCAGGTGAAGTAAGATTCACTTTAAGATTCAAGATTCATTATTAAAGTTCTTTATGCTGGAAATCATAATAGTGATGAAGCAAAAAGAACACTGTTAAAGTTTCATTCTCATTTGAATGTTAAAAATAATAATATCCACCCACTTTCTTTTTTATCATTTGAAAAAATTATAATTTTAAGTTATATAAAGTATGTGGAAAATTTTAAATATTTATTTAGACCTAGCACTGGTTTTAGTACCACTGGTTTATGGAAGTCAGGTCGGTTTGTCCAATGATCTTTTTTTTTTTTCTGGAACCATTAACAACTGGTCATCCTACTTCCATCTTCTAATCTTTTCTATTTTAAATTTAATTTATTTATTGACGTTAGTTATCATGGACCTAGACCAAGGTGTCATTTTTCCTTTAATAAATTGGCAAAGATTATAAAGTTTGACATACCCAGTGTTTGCTAGGGTTAGGGCTAAAAGGTACTTTCACACATAGTATGAGTTTAAATCACTGAAGAACACCTTGTTGTTGTTTTTTTTTCGGAGCTTGACATGTACTTGTGCTAAGTTGCTTCAGTCATCTGCGACTCTTTGAGACTCCATGGACTGTAGTCCACCAGGCTCCTCTGATCATGGGATTCTCCAGGCAAGAATACTGGAGTGGGTTGCCATGCCCTCCTCCAGGGGATCTTCCCTACTCAGGGATCGAACTTACGTTTCTTATGTCTCCTGCATTCGCAGGCAGGTTCTCTATCATCTGAGAAGCCTGGAGATTGACATACTTTGCAATAATTATTCAAGTTTTAAATAAATACAATATTGTAAAGTAATTAGCCTCCAACTAATAAAAATAAATGTAAAATAAATAAATAAATAAATAAGCCTTGCTATTATATAGCTAGGAAATTTAACTCACAGAGAAACTCTCACATCCATGCAAAGAAATAAATGAAAGAATGTTCACTGCAGCATTTTTAAATACCAAAATCCTGAAAACAATCTAAATATCCTTCTATAGAGGATTTGTTAAACAAATCATTTTGGGGGCATATAATAGAGTATTCTGAAATCATGCTGAAGAAAAGGTATATCCGTGTGAGCTGACCGGAAAAGATGCATACAATACATAGTTTAGCAAATAAAACAGACAAGCAAGAATAAAATTAATATTTGGTGCAATATCATTTATGTTTAAAAAAATTGCACAGTGGGTTGGGAGGGGAGAATTTTAAATTGACAGGGAGCTTTCACTGTACATACTTCTGTGCCATTATTTTTTAAAAATATTTTTACTTGTCATATATTTAAATATATTATGTTATTATTTTCCCCTCAAGCTCATTATTTTTCCCTCAAGCTTATTGTTTTATATATGTATGTATATAATACACATAAAGCTTGTTGCTTTATGTGCATATAACATATATGTAATGTATAATATATATACATATATTAAAAAAATGAGCTTGAGGAGAAAATAATAATATAAAAACATTTACTTTTGGTTTTTTGAGCCCCATCCCAGATGCACAAGGAAGGAGGGAGCTATGGCCCTCTAGTGGAGAATTTTAGCTAAGAACTTCTGTTCACTTAATTCCACATTCTGAAGAAAAGGCAACACGCGAGTTTATTTATGGGTAGACTCAACCAGAATTTTATATCAGGTAATATCAAAAAATATATATAAAATTCAGTGGACTTGAATGTAATGCTTGCTTTAAAAGTCTTAGAAGCATCCTAATAAAGTTTGAATTGATGATGCATTTTCAATGTGTGGCACAGCAGTATCCACACAGTTGCATTTCATGGGAAAGGTCTGAGCACTTCTGTTTATTGTGAAAGCATATTTGCTAGCATAGATGTTTCAATTACAGAAAAAGGTTGACTTCTAATAATTACAAAGAGCTTTATTGCTAATTAAAAACCAGTCATTGCTTATGCCAGTCTCTGAACCAGGATCTATGTGGGTAGCTGTTCCCTCAAAACTGAATCACTGTATGTGAATGATGAAGGTGCTTATTTTCACGGACTAATCTAAAACATTTCTAACAAGAGAAAGTATTTCAAACTGTATGGCTACGTCAACCGCCAAATTCCTTCGGTCCAGTTGAAGGCATGCATGGCTTCCTGTCAACTTGTGCTCTGAAGCGGAACAGTCTCTCCAACCCCACCACTGGGCTTGCTCCATATTAAGTACTGGCTACCTTGGAAAGGTACCGTCTCTCAGTGTAAAACTCCCCAAAGGGCAATTCAAATCACATTTAGAATTTCCTATTTACATTGCAACAGCCATGGCCGAAGCTTGAATGTCACAGTACAAATCGGGCACCAAATGCTGAGTGTGTTCAGCGGCGGATTTGGTTTCAGAACTCAGTTCACATGAGCACGCTTTCATCAAGCCAAAGGGGGAGGGAGTGTCAGGGGATAAGTTCATGGTATGAACTCTGGTCTTAATTCTATCATTTTGAACAAGTAAACTAGTGTTTTTGCCCTTGCAAAGAAAGTCTTTATCAGACTACTTTGCATAGGAACCTTGCCTTTTAAATGAAATGCTTATGCAGAAATGTTATCAAGCAAGAACAGGCCACTGATATTTCCAGTTAAATTTCCCATGTGAAAAAGGGAAATTTGGTTAGAACAGCCTAGCAAATAGACCCAACTTTCCTGAAGAGACATATTTTTCTCCACAAGTAATGAAGGTTGCTAATTGTTTTTCTTTCTTAAGCTGTGACTATCCTGAGGGGAAATACATTGAGATATTATTTTGAACTTCTAATTTCTTTTTTTTTTTTACTATATGAATTTAAAGGGGTAGATTTTCCAACATAGATAATCTGATGCAATTTTAAACGAACTTTGTTTTGTGTGGTCTTTTTTTATTATTATAAAAAATGAGCTGCAAGAAGAAAATGTTATTCCAACTGGACACAGTCACACACATGCATACCATCTCAATCTTCAGATTCCAAGTCCACCCAACTGAGGTGAACTTGAAAGAACGCTTCCAGACAAAGCTGGAAGGTAAACCTGGCAGTGAGCAGTACCGTTTCATGTCACTATTTAATGACTGGCTAGTTGACTTCACATCTATCCAATGTTCCCTATTTCAGACATGAGCATTTATTTGCAGGAAAAGAGGATATGCCTAGCAATTTATTACCATCTAACTTCAAAATTATTTATTCTGACCTGTCTCTTCTGAAGTTTGTTTAAAAATAAAACAAACCTAAAGGCAATATGTATTACCATAGATTTCTAGGTTCAAAAAAAGAGTACTCATACTTGGCCTTTGCATGGTTATGGAAAAAATAACATAAGCATCCTTGACTAAGGCTGCCTTTGAACAATCCTGAATTGCAGACATAAATGGCTGCCTTCATTTGAAATGGATGCCACCCTTTGGGGGGCTGGGACTATGGGTGTTCCATCACATGAAGCACACAAACTCAGAAATACAGACTTACAGAAATACAGAATATACAGAATATATACAGAAATACAGAAAAAGCAGAGCAGACTTGCCAGTCTAGGGAGTATTCTTACTCAGGTAGAAGAAAATAAGACATTGTTTGTTGTTCACAATCCACTGGGGCAGAGACTATTTTTCTTTCAAAAATTTAAATCGATTTGGACACTTTGAACTAGTCACTTATGCTGAGTTTTGATAATATATTAGCATATTAGATTGAAACATCTACTTTCCTGAAGCACTAGGATAAACCTTCCCGGAGATCTAAAATTCATCCCATAAATTCATTTCATTTTGCATATCGAAACAAACAGGAAAAGAGAAAACTAGCCCCCCCTTTTTTTAAATATACCAGCTTCAAAGAAGATAGAAGCTGAATACTTCAGAAGTCATATATGTTAAAATGATTATTTCTTTAAAAAGCCTTACTGTCGCCTTATTCAATGCCATTTTGTTTCAATACACATCTAGCTAACAGAGATCCTATAACTTCCCTGCCACACACCATAGGGCTACAAAAAAATAAGGGACTTGGGATTGAATAGATCTGACCTCTAGCTCTGCAGAGATGACAGTGAGGATGACAATACGTTGTCCTGCCAGGTATCAGAGACAATGCTTAACAACAGCCGTCCCAGGGTCTGGCATAGGGTTGTTAACAACAGCAATAAGCAACTTTACCCCTGAGTGACCAATGCATAAGCTATAAAGCATCCAGGTCAAACGCAACAGCCCAGAGCTGCCAGAAGGAAAAGTGTAAAGCCACAGTTAGAACTCAGCTGCTGCTTATCCAAGTCCTAAACCTTAGTTGTTCATCCAAGCGCAAGAAGTAATCCATTTCAACCTTTCCCAGTCTTAGTTGATCTTTAATCGAATTGTTCCCATAGGAAGAAAGATTTAGCCAAGTTCCTCATTATGTAGAAACTGGTGCATGTAAGCATTTGAAAATTTAATGTGAGTGCTGCTTTTATAACAAGCCAGGTCACGTCACTCGTCTGAGCAAAGCCTTTCAGTGGATCCCTCATTTTATTCAACTAAAAGCCAAAGTCTTTCAATGGTCCACAGGTCTGATAGAGCAATCCCTTCCTTCTACTTTTCTGATTTCATCTCTATAGTTGTTTTTTTTTTTTTTCCCATTTGCCTCTCCATTCTTGATACACTAGTTTCTTACTGTTTCTTAACTCTCTCAACGAACTCAAATCTTGCCTTCCCCCTGAGGTCTCTCTTGACCGCTCTTTACCACTCTGAACTGTCTTGCTTACCCAGCACTCCTAACCTGCTTTACTTGTTTTATTTTGTCTTTTTCCAGTAGTACTTTCACCTTATCCTGCAACAAAATGCCCTTAAAATAAGTGCATTTGTTTATTGTTTATTGTCTATTTCTTCCTGCTAGGATGTAAGGTCTAAGGGGGCAATGCTCTTTTTATTTTTGTTCACGGGTATATCTCAGGAGGCTAGATCAGTGCTTGGCCCATAGAAACACGGACATAGGACATTATGGACAATTCACAAGACTCTTGAGAGGCAATGTATCAAAAAATGCCAAACCTCACCAGTAATCAGAGAAATGCAAATAAAAATAATATCTCCTTTAAAAGTCTGACACAAGTTAGACATTAAAGAAACACAGCTGCAGCTCTCACATAACTAGTACCCCTACAGTGGAGAGCAGTTTGACATTATTAAACAAAGTTGCATATAGAATATCCTGTGACCCAACAAATCCACACTTAGTACAAACCCTAAAGAAACATCAATGTATGTCACAAGGAGACACACACTGAGGTGTTCTTGAAGCACTGATGGTAACGGCAAACAATCAGAAACAATGTCTTTGTCCTCTTTAGGAAAATGAAGAATGCAACTGTAGCATGTTCACCCACCAGTAGCCTTTTCAGTACTTAAAAGAAATGGACTCAGTCAACATACAACAAATACAAACTAACTTCCAAAAGAGTGTTCAATGGCAAAACAAGTTGCAGGGGGAGAAACCCCCGATGATGGTCTTTGTTAATCAAGACATTAGAAACTTACAGAATAATATTACATTTTGCTAACTGAATGCATTATTAACTCCTTAACTCTGTAGAAGCCTCCCCATTTATAAATCCTTTCTGCATATCCTACCACACTCTCTCCCTCACCTGTCTTTGACTCTGCTCCAAGTTTGGATGAAGTTCAGTGATTCTGCTCCAGGTACATAGAATAGCAAGTTGTGGCTCTGAACTGTTTTGGGGTTGGTTTTACATAAGTCGGATTGTTTTAGTTGACTAGAGGGAGGGCTGCCCTAAATCCCCAAAATTGCACACAATGTTTGCATTAAATAATTTAGGTCATTAGAGTTCAGCCATGACTTTTCTAAAAGGCTGCTTTCATAGACTTTATCTTGTTCCATGTGACATATCTCCAGCAATAGACCATTTTACTTGGTCTATTGCGGCTATCTGCAGATATCTCTCTCAATTTTGGAGGAAATAGAAACGTACTACAGTTCCCAAATGCTAGATTATCAGAAAGAGACCAAGATTTTTAGATACAATCTAAATATGTGAGGCTTTAAATATATAAACAGTTAGCTCATGTACTTTCTAGAATGCCAACAACTTCATTTGCTATTTGAAACAGGGCAAAACAACATGTCAGCTTTTAAATGCCCAATAAATGCTTTTTCTTTCTTTTGAAACATTCCAATTTTTCATCAAATGCTTTACTTGGGATGAAAATGACCAAGAAACTTCCTGGCTCCCAGCATAAATTCTTCTCCTTTTAAATGTGAATATGTCTCTTTTAAGACATAGATGTATAGAACAGACTTTTGGACTCTATGGGAGAAGGCGAGGGTGGGATGACCTGAGAGAACAGCATCGAAACATGTATATTATCAAGCGTGAAACAGATCACCAGTCCAGGTTCGATACATGAGACAGGGTGCTCAGGGCTGGTGCACTGGGATGACCCAGAGGGATGGGATGGGGAGGCAGGTGGGAGGGGGGTTCAGGATGGGGAACACATGTAAATCCATAGCCGATACATGTCAATGTATGGCAAAAACCACTACAATATTGTAAAGTAATTAGCCTCCAACTAATAAAAAATAATTGGAAAAAAAATAAATGTGAATATGTCTCTTTTATAGTCAACATGGTCAGAAAGAAATCAGGTTAGTCTTAGACAAAATTTTTGAGAAGAAGTGATTTGTCTGTATTCTTCAACTGCATCTAAAAACCTTTTCTCATTAGTAATAGTGATTCTTATCTGACTTTTTCTAAATTAGCTGTTAGCCAGCCTGGTTTCAGGGGTTATTAACTTGAACCCATGAGTTAATCTCAGGGGTTTCATAATCTCTATAAAATTATTAGTAAAAATGAATGTGCATATATATTTTTTCAGAGAAGAGTTTCTATAGCTTTTGACAGACTGTCTTAGGATGATGAACAACCAAAATAGTTGAAAAATAATGTTTTAAGAATTGTACCTTGTTTCTAGCAGTAGCTTTCAGAGAGTGCAAAAGATTTCTTGCCTCAATCTCCAAGAGATCTGATTCAGTTGATCTAAGAGCCAGGAATCTGCATTATTATAAAAAGTACTTCAACGTATCATGATGCAAATGGATCTTGACAGAAAAAAAATGATACTAAAAACCTACAGAGTAAAATTTAGCTTCCTCAGTGATTCCTTCATGGTCTCTGTCTCTAACCAATCTTTCTAGTCCTACCTTATTTCTCCATTACTCACACTGTCCTACAAACATAATAACCATTCTTCCACTCATTTATTCCTGCATGAAAAAATAAACTGTTGGATTCATTATAGGGACCCTGTGCTGTATTTCAAAGATCTGATGGCTGACAAACACTCCAGTCACAAGAAATGACCAGCATTTCTTCACATTGTATCTCTTCCTCCTTCACTAGGTATGTGCCTATTCATCTTGTGAAACCATTGTAAATATTAACTACTTGTGCAACCATTCTAGATCCTTTGGGACAGAGTTGTTTGTTTGTTTGTTTTCTCAGTGAGTCCCGAGCATTTTTTTAACACATATTGTGAGATGTGATTGTTTTGCTTTCTGATCTATGTGCCTCTCCTGGTCAGGAACCATGTAGAACCTCTAACATACTCATGTTTCCCTCCAGTTCCAGTGAAACATTCCCAAACATCATGTTTTCCTCCCTCCCAAGATGTGCATTTTAGTGAGGTACCCTTGAAACCCAAAATTCCTTTAAAGAAGCAAAGGAGTCCATGCCAGAATCCTACGCATGATGGTACAGTACTGGGCCAGAGGCTTCAGTGAGGAAATCATTAAATTCAGCAGTACACCTGAAGAACTAGCTCCCCAAGAGAGTCTATTTTTACACAGAACGGTAGGGATATATCCAGGCATTGGCCTCCAGCAACAAGAATGATCTTCAGCTCAGAGTGAATATTGTAACCAACCTACTCCAGAATGATCTCTCCTATCAGACAATCTAAAAGATACTGTCAGTGATGGAGTCACTGGAATTTTACTATTTTTAGAAAGAAACTAGAGAGAAAAACAGAGTCTATCTAAAGTTGGAACCTACAACAGTAGTGAAATAAATAAGGCAGCATTCTCTGAATCTTGGATCTAGTGACCACAGTGAGGATCAGGCCAGAAGAGAGCATTCCTGGTAAAGCAAATTCACTTGATAATACCGGAACCAATGTCTAAACTTCTATTAATTCAGCAGCTATTCATAAAGGATTTCTTTCAGCGCTAGGAATAACATATGTGTGTACACACGTGTATATGATGGTAGTTGGTGGTTTAGTAGCTTAGTCATGTCCGAGTCTCTTGTGACTCCATGGACTGAAACGCACCAGGCTCCTCTGTCCATGGGATTCTCCATGAAAGAATACTGGTGTGGGTTGCCATTTCCTTCTCCAGAGGATCTTCCTGACCCAAGGTAAAGCCTGCTCTCCTGCATTGCAGGCAGACTCTTTACTGCTGAACCGTAAGACCTGATTTTTTTTCTCCAAATGAGTACCTAAATTTATTGATGAGCTTTATATATTTGAAGCACTTTATATATTTCTAAGAATAAGTCACCCTCCAAATAATTTGTATATCTTCATTATTTTTATTCTATGTATGCTGTGAAATTTATAACATTTTAAAATGTTGTAAAAGCATACTTCAAATTAGTAGAAATATCATTTATTTATATTTTCTTCCAAAGCGTGTAATTTTTAAATTTAGGCATCTTTCAGATTAATCATCTTTTTTCACTTTGAAGCTACTTCCTTGCTGCATAGAATATTTCCCTCATGTGTTGAGACACTGGATTTCCAGGCTTCGTATGTATGCATTTACACTTATAAAGATGAAAAGACATGGACACAGATCACTTAAGTACAAGATATGAGGGTGGTCTCAAATGTGTGTTGAAATTGACATCCACAGTTTTCCTTACCTGTGCATTTCAGAGGTCACAATCTGAAAGGTCAGTAGACTGAATAAAAAAGCTAAATATGGTTCCACTTTTTAAACTAGACATGCACTCAAAATGGAACACACTTAAAAAAATGGAATATTTCACATAAAAATTATGATTTTTGGTCCTTCTTGAAACTGTCAGAAATCCTGGCAGCCCAGGGCCAACCTTCCAAATGGCCACAGCCAGTGGAGTTGAGAAGCTGCTCTGACAGCTCAGGGAATCTTCATGCCATCCTAATATCCCTTAGTATTTCTTAGAGCCTGGGGTACTTTGATGTTTTTAATTCCCCATCTTAAAACTGTATTTTTAATGTCTGAAAAAGTGGATATTTACAATATTCACTCAGACTGCTGCTCCAGTATCTCCAATAATCCCCAAAGACTGAAGGATTTGTGCCTGATTGACTACAGCATCTTCATCAGATAAAGAGTTGATACACCAGCCGTACAGCATCTTCGTCGGGTAAAGAATTGACATACCAGCTGATGAGAATGAGGACCTCACAGAGATGCTCTGCATCTTCCTTTCCAGGGGAGCCTTGGGGTGCTGGGCAAACACATTCATAGGAAGTCCTGGGGCCCTTCTCTTCCATTTTCCTTCAGAATTTTTCAGAGGACCAGGGGCAGGCTGTCCTAAAGTTAGCTCTATCTAGGGAAACGTGTTAATCTACTGCAGGACAGGTACCATTCTCTATGGCAGTGGTTCTCAAACCTTAGCAAGCTTAAGAATCACCTGGAGAGGTTGTCAAAAACGCAGAGTTCTGGGCTCCACCTCTGGAGTTTCTGATTTGGTATAGGATGGCACTGAAGAATCTGAATTTCCACCAAGTTCTCCAGGGACGCTGATGCTACTGTTTTGGGGACCTCAGTCTGAGATGCATTTGCCTACAGATATCTACAGAGAAATTTTTCAGATGGTTTCTGGATGCTGTAAATGCCAGATTTGTGCAGAAAAGGTCAATAAACAGCATTTTGGGGCATATCTTAACAAACGTCTTGATGGCATTCACTAGGGAGAAGCTGAATCCTTGGCAAATTTTGAAGAGTTATTAGAATCATACCCATTCTGCCATCTCTATGTTATTATCCCCCTATTTTCTACTACCCATGGTCATCTATGGACTATATGGTATTATGACAGAACAAACAAACAAGAGACTGTACTTGGATTATTATAATTTCTCTTTTGCAAGTAAGAGACCATTTCTTTGGATGTTTTTTAAAATTGAAAGGAATCGTTGAAACCACACGATGGCAGTGTAATCACATGAGTGACTGTCTCAAGGTGCCTGAATTGGGTTTTTGAACCCAAGTCTACATTAATAAATAATTCTGAAAGCTAAGCATCTGCGATTTTGGCTTAACAGCTATTGGCCCATAAAGTGTAAGTGACAAGTTGTAGTCGGATACCTCGACAAAAACCCTCAGTCAGAGCTTTCAATATTTTTACAATGCCTCAGACAGAATACAGCTTTTTCCCCCTCTGCTGTTTCAGTGTGGCAACAGCTTCACAAGAACAAGCAACAGATCATTTCATGCATGAGCTATGTAACAAATTCAATCCAAAATAACTCCTGCTTCAGCTTAGCAAATTACTGTGTGATAGCAAATTCGTTTCTAGACTTTAATCATTTTTGAAAAGTGAATTTATTTTTTCTCTAGCATTGCTTAATTTTAGATATTTGCATGCCTATAAACTTCTTCCAAGCAAGTAAAATGGAACTTTTTCTAGATTTGTTTACTAAAGCATCTACTCAGAGCTTTGCTTTCTATGGTGATATGTTAAGATGGCATTAAGTCTTTGGTGCATTTTAATTTGGCTGGTTGGGTAGTAATCTGTACTTTATAATCTACAACCTAAGTTCCATTGTTTCAATTTCTGTCCTGTCGCAAAATATTCTGTACTGTCAGTAGAAATGGTAAGTCTCTGGTACGGGGAGGTGAGAAGAGGAAAGGCTGATTTAATATTAAATATAAAAATGTTCCTTTATTTGCATCTTGATACAGTGCTCAGGTCAGCTGAGCAATTAAAATATTTAAATAAGACCATTGCAAATATCAGTAGATATGCGTGTCAGCAGATGGGAAAAAAGACCCTACAAACTTCCCAAGCACACAGGGTTCAGTTCTAGTTTGATGACAGAGGTCTGTCTTTGCCAAAGATGATAGGACTTAAAAAACAGTAGCAACCAGACAGAAATGAGAAAGAAGGAAACAATACCTTTTCACGAACTGTCCTTATCCATCCTCCTGAACACATGCAGACTTTCCCAACCAACCATGGACACCCTGATTCTGGTTTTGGATGCTGCCCTTACAGTGTGGATCAAAGGTTCCCTCAGGGCATTCCAAATTAGATAAAATACTCTGGGAAATACACTGTGGAAGAGATTTCCCCAGATGCAAGGATCTGAAGGGGAAGGTGTATTAACCTACAAAAAGAGGAAACCCAAGGTCTAAAATCATCTCCCCAAATGCAGACAGAAGTTATTAAAATATTATTTTGAGGATGGAGCTATTGCTCTGATGTGGGTACCACGTGCCGCACTTTATTGCCACATGTGTCAGGTGGAATGGGAGCTCAGAGAGCCCACCAGGGCTGTTGTGCTTCACAGTATAGCAACAGCATCCACAGTTTCAGAGGTTACAACTCCCCAGGGCCTCACTGCAATTGATGGTCTGCAGTGTTCAGAATTTCTTATTTGCCCCATGTCATCTGGGTTTTTAACCTGCTCTCCTGGTTGAGCTATTCCATATTCAGCTAGCTTGTCTTGCATTGGTGTCCAATTTATTCTCTTCCAGAATCTCAAATCAAGATCATCCACTTAAAGTAGGATAGATATTAAGATTTGAAAAATTACACTCTGCAAAACAATCGGCCTCATGCATACATTCAGCCATACAGAGCCAAGCTTGTATGTGGTAGGTATTATTATCCCCACTCTGGATAGAAATTGAAGCTTAAGAAAAGTAACTTGTCTATGGATTACACAGTTACTAACTGGCAGTGCTGGGATTCTTATTCAGGCTGGTTCAGTAACTCTGAAGTCTGTGTTCTTAATCATTAACAGAGGTGGAAAGATTTATCAGTCGTTACACTTCCTACTTTCAAAACAGCTATTTCTTCTCCCCACTTCACTCCTCCACTGTGATGGTTAAAGAGGAACAAATTATCTATTTTTTGGTACAAGCATTTATTATAGGTGGTTTATAAAAAGCAAACTCTTTCTCCATGTGAATGCTACATATTTTTAATTCTGACACATATGTTAACATTTAAAGAACATTCCATGTAATATTTATATGCGTAATACATATTGGCAATATGATGTTGGACAGTTATAATTTTATCAAAGTGAAATTATTAGGAGTACTATATGAGCTATCATTCTTTTTGACAATTCAATCAGGCTTCAAAATTTCAAAAGAAGTTTAACTTGCCTCATTGATTGACTTATTCATTATTTATACCCTATTTCAAAAAAAGGATTTAAAATAACTTGCACAAAAAGGAAAGACCCATAAAATAGAATCACTGAAGCAAGGATGAAAGAAAAAGGACCATGCAATAAAAAGGACAAAATTTTTACAGAAAATTATTGTAATTAGACATACTTTATCCATGAGTTTTTAGATGGTAAAAACAAATAAGCAAATAAAAATATAGTTCTCTGATTAAAAAATACTATTTTTAAAATAAAAGATATGTTTTTAATTTTAAAATTATGTTTTGGCTTGTGTGTTTGGTGTGAGGTAGGAGTGAAGAGTCTTTTTTTAAAAACTTCCTATAGGAATATTCAAAGGGTTTCTCTGGTGGCTCAGACAACAAAGAATCTGCCTGCAATACAGGAGACTCAGGTTCGATCCCTGGGTCAGAAAGATCCCCTGGAGAAGGGAATGGTTACCTACTCCAGTACAAATATTCAAGGGACCCAATGCTATTTACTGAAAAGGCCAGTACATGCCAACTGCACTGTGGGGTGATTTTTATCATCATCAATTAATTCTGTATGGCAGGGTTATTTTTCTGGACTTATTATGTTCCATTGGTCTACCAGTTCAGTTCAGTTCAGTTGCTCAGTCGTGTCCAACTCTTTGCAACCCCATGGACTGCAGCATGCCAGGCTTCTCTGTCCATCACCAACTCCTAGAGTTTACTCAAACTCATGTCCATTGAGATGGTGATGCCATCCAAACATCTCATCTGTTGTCCCCTTCTCCTCCTGCCTTCAATCTTTCCCAGCATCAGGGTCTTTTCCAATGAGTCAGTTCTTCACAGCAGGTGGCCAAAATATTGGAGTTTCAGCTTCAGCATCAGTCCTTTCAATGAATATTCAGGACTGATTTCCTTTAGGATGGACTGGTTGGATCTCCTTGCAGTCCAAGGGACTCTCAAGATAATACCACAGTTCAGAAGAATCAATTCTTTGGCGCTCAGTTTTCTTTAGAGTCCTACTCTCACATCCATACATGACTACTGGAAAAACCATAGCCTTGACTAGATGGATCTTTGTTGGCAAAGTAATGTCTCTGCTTTTTAATATGCTGTCTAGATTGGTTATAACTTTTCTTCCAAGGAGCAAGCATCTTTTAATTTCATGGCTGCAGTCACCATCTGCAGTGACTTTGGAGCCCAGAAAAATAAAGTCTGGCACTGTTTCCACTGTTTCCCCATCTATTTGCCATGAAGTGATGGGACTGGATACCATGATCTTAGTTGTCTGAATGTTGAGTTTTAAGCCAACTTTTTCACTCTTCTATTTCACTTTCATCAAGAAGCTCTTTAGTTCTTTGCTTTCTGCCATAGGGGTGGTATCATCTACATATCTGAGGCTATTGATATTTCTCCTGGCAATCTTGATTCCAGCTTGTGCTTCATTCATTGGTCTATTCATCTATATCTAAACCAATACTATTTTATCTTAATTACTGTACCTATAACTAGTAATGAAAGTTCTCTAATTCTATTTCTATTCTTCAAGATTGTCTTGGTTCTTCTTAGATCTTTACTTTCCCAAATAAATTTTAGATCCAGCTTCTCAATTCCAAAAATAACTGGAGGGATTTTGATTTTGATTGAGTTAACACTATCAATCACTTTGGGTTGAATCTTCCAGTCCATGGCCAGAGTATATGCATCCATTATTTAGTTCTTTTAAAATTTATTTCAATGATATTTTGTAGTTTTAAGTTAGAGGCATTATATAGCTTGCACATACTTTATTTTTCACATTTGATATTCTCTAATGCAATTAGAAACTGATTCTTTTAAAATATTCATTTTCTATTTGTTTGATTTTGGATACAGAAATACAATTAGTCTCTTCATTGATAAAATATCCAGGTGACCTTCATAAAGTTACTTATTAGTTCCAACAGTATGCAGTTTCTTTGATGAGGTGTCCTAAGCACATAATCATATCATGCAGGAACAATGGCAGTTTTAAGTCTTTCTTTCCAGTACATCTTTTTCTTGCCTTATTACAATGGATGAGACCTCAAGTGCAATACTGTAAAGAAGAGGGGACAGCAGCATCTTTGTCTTGTATTTCTAATCTTAGGATAGTTTTAGCCTTTTACCACAAAGTATGCTTGCTGTATTCATTTTTATAGATTTTTTAAAAAAATCAGTCTTAAGAAGTTCTTTTTCTCATTTTCTAAGACTGTGTCTGTGAATATATGTATGAATATGTGTATATGTTACATTATAATGAGTGATGAATTTTTACATGCTTTTCTGCATCTATTAACATATACAATTGTGTCCTATTTTTCCCTAATACAATGGTGCACTATAGAGATGATTATCAATTGTAAAACTACCTTTGAATACTTTTTACAAACCCTCTTGAGCAAGAAATATTATTTTTTATATATTGCTAGATGGACTGTAGATTTAAATTTGAAAGATAAGACAGCAAAGCTTTAAGGAGAAATATAAGCAAATATATGCAAGAGCTTGAGTAGGCAAAGTATTATTAAACAAGTCTCCAAAAGTTAAACACAAAGAAAAAAGAAAAAAGTGATGAAAATTTCAACCATGTTAAAATTAAGAACCTCTGCTCATTGAAGGAAATAAGTATTAACAGAGTGAAACTGTATGCAACCACAAAGTGGGAGAAGATATTTGTAATATATGTGATTATGAAGGACTGTACAGAACATAGAAAGAACTTCTACAGACCAATAATAAATGTAGGTACCCAACTTAAAAACCAGCCATAACAGAGAATGCTGCTGCTGCTGCTAAGTCGCTTCAGTCGTGTCCGACTCTGTACGACCCCATAGACGGCAGCCCACCAGTCCCTGGGATTCTCCAGGCAAGAACACTGGAGTGGGTTGCCATTTCCTTATCCAATAACAGCCCACCAGTCCCTGGGATTCTCCAGGCAAGAACACTGGAGTGGGTTGCCATTTCCTTATCCAATAACAGCCCACCAGTCCCTGGGATTCTCCAGGCAAGAACACTGGAGTGGGTTGCCATTTCCTTATCCAGTAACAGAGAATAGGGATTCACAAAAGAAAAACTCCAAATCACAATATGTATATGAAAAAAGAATAAATATCATTAATTATCAGGGGGGTTTAAATTAAAATCATAATGAGATACCATTAAACACACCCCTAGAATTGCTAAAATGAAAAATACACACAATATCAAGTGTTATCAAGGGTGGAGCAAGTAGGGTATTGCTTATAAAAGAATAGTTTGGCAAGCACTTTGGAAAACTTTTTCTTGGTATCTGTCTGATGTAGGAATTCCACTACTAGGTATTTATACTCGGTATAGACTGATAAAATATATGAAAGGGATGTTCAAAGCAATACTATTCCTTTTAGCCAAAAATGGAAAACTATTCCGATAACCACCGCAGTAGCCGGCCTCTGAGATGGTCTGCAGTGTTCCTGCCTCCTGGGGTCCACATTCTTTTGTAGTCCACTCTCACACGGAAACCATCTGTGTAACCATAGAGTATGGCAGAAGTGATGGTTTGTCACTTCTGAGATTCAGTTACCAAAGACCGCAGCTTCTCTCCTGGATTTTCCTGTCCCCTCCTCCTCCCCTATCACTCTCTTGGGAAAGCCAGCCACTGTATCAGAAGAAATGCTATGAAGAGATCTATATGATGAGGAACTGAAGGCTTTTGCCAGTGGACACATAAGTGAACTTGGGAGCAGTGTGCCTTAGTCAATTCTTCAAAGACTGAACTTGGCTGACAGCTTAAACAAAATCTCCTAAGAGACTCTGAGTCAAAATCCCCCAGTGGCATCACTCCCAGGCTCCTGATTCTCAGAAGCAGTGTAAGATAATGTTTGCTCTTTTAAGGTGCAAGTTTGTTGCCAATTAGGAAAAATTTATATGCAGAAATAGATAACTAATATATCCATCATCAATAATAAAACCAAAAATTATGGATCACTTATCAAATGAAACACTGAATAGCAATAAGAATGAGCAAACTACAGCTATATCCAACATTACAGATGAATCTCACAAATATGTTTATAATAGAAACCAGATACTCAAAAGAGTATATACATCATTATTTAATTTGCATAAAGATCAAAAGCCAGCTGGCAAAGTGAATCTATAGTAATAGAAGTCAGTATACTTATTCTTCTATGAGGCATAAGGGGGCTTCTATGAATTTTGACAATATTATATTTCATAATCTGAATATTGGTGACATGGATGTATTCATTTTGAAAAATGTACCACCCTGAAAGCTTATGATTCATTCACTTTTCTATATGTATGTTATAATTACACAGGTTAGTTGGGTTAAAGGAGGATGTATCATGTAAATTTCTGGATGAGGGTCTTTGAAGAACACACTGAACAACTGTCTGATGCTAGTTTCTTAAAAGTACAGAATCACTTTACGTGTTGTCATTTCTTATACTGATTCTTGATAAAAAATCAAGCACAAAATAGTGAATCATTGCAACATGAAGAAAATTCTCTAGGGAATTGAATTAATAAGGTCCCAGTATATAGTTTTCTAATAATTAAATTTAATTCTGGGATAAAGTTAGCAGTGTTTCTCAAACTTTAATATTCATAAGAAATATCTAAGGGATTGACTTAGAAATGGAGATACTTTGTCTCTATTCCCAGAGAGTCTGATTCAGCAGGACTAAGAAAGAGCCATTAATTTGTATTTTTAACAGATGTTCCAGTGAAACACTTTGTAAAATCCAAAATAAAACTGTACAGGTGTTTTTGCAAACCTTGGTACATACATTTCTAAATTCCAAATAGAAACCATGGTTGGTTTTAACCACACACACAGTATTTGATACTTTTTTCTAACTTCTCTCAAAATGAAGGTAGACAAAATTAAAGCTTGAATGTAAAAGCTTGTATTTTAAATCCCTTTGGAGAATAAAGATGATATGAACTAAAAAGAATCACATATGCTTTGCTGATTCTAACATATAACTTCTTTTGCACAGGGATGACATGTATAAAATACACATATGTGATGTACAATAAAATGTCACTCTCATATGAACACCACCTCTCATATACACACTTAAACTGTAGCCCAAGTGACAACTGAATCCTCGGATAAAAACGCCTACAAAAATGTTTATAAAGCAAACAAAGCAATTTCTAGCAAGATCACAGGGTTTCTTAGAAGCTTCTCTCTTCCTAGTTTGCGTCCCTCACTACAGTTCACAAATCTCCACTTGGTTGTGGATGTGACTGCAGCTGAGAGAACATGTGATTCTGACTTGGAGGGAAGAAAAAACAACAGCTCTCAGAGGACAGATATCCAAATAACCTGTTTTTATGCAAATATAACAAACAAAGCAAGGCAAGAAGTATCCTGAATATATAAGATATGTAGGCAGAATTATTTATAAACTGTATTATTGTGAAACTGCCCAAGAGGCATCAGCAAGTCTTTAAAGGTCCCTTATGATCACTGTTATAAGTACTGCTGGAAATAACAGACAGCAGTAATAAACGACGGGTAGCTACAGAAGCAGGCATACCATTTACTTTACCAAACGGGGTTTATTTTTCCTCTGTAGTCTCCTCTTAATAATATGAGCCCCAAAGTGAGGTCTGTGTCTAGATTTACGAAATAAGTGAAAACAGGGAGGTCCCGGGTCCTCATGCACACCAGTAACTCTGTAATCAAGCAACAGCTTACTGGGAGGGGGATATGGCTACCTCTGTGCTTTGTACATTAGCTAGGCCTGTTGGTGCTCATTAAATTCTTAATGGGGATGATGATACTACAGCTGAAAGATTATAAATGCAGCTACCCTAGGTGCAAAATTATGGGCCAGATTTCAAGCCCCCATTTCTGAGCCTTATGGATTTTTGATTAGAACTATCATATGAAGGGATATATAAACAGGATTATTAACATCTTCCCTCTATACAGAGTAACTATTTGCCCTGTTGAAGCAGGTAACACCTCCCCTTCTGGGCAGTGAACTTTAGGGAAATCAGTAGTCAAGGTAGTATTTCAAAGGGCCAAAGACTAGCAAGGATGCTAGCAAGCTGGCAGAAGTGGAATAGCAAAAGTGTGTGTGTGTGTGTGTGTACTTACAGATATATATAAAAACACATATATGTACAAATATACATATATATAAGGCCATTAATGCACACACACACACATATATATGTAAACACACACATATATACATACATGAAAGAAAGAAGATGAAACACTTTCAGAACAAAATCAAAATTCCATTACAGAAGTTATATCTGTATTAAACCAAACAGAACAGAAATGTATTAACCAGTGAGAAACAGCAATATGGAGCTACCTAGTTATTTTTCTCAAATACTAACTTCACTGAAGGCTAGAGAGAATTCAACACCTCACATCTCACTTTTGACTGATGGAGATTATCATGCATAAAAGAGTGGGTGAGATGCAGTATATGAGGGGTTCTCAACACTGCCCCTCATAATCTGCAAAAGGAATGGTGGCCGACCGATCAGAAAAATCATCCCCAATTCTCCTCCCATCCCTGAACCCCTGCCCTTGGCAATGTGACTTTCAGTTTCTCCCTTCAAGAGGTAAAGTTTTCTTCCCCATCTCTTGGACCTTGGCTGGCCTTGTTATTTGCTTTGGCCAGTGGACTACAGCAGAAGTGATGGTGTGCCAATTGTGAGATTAGACCTAAGAGGCCAGCTTGCACCAGCCAGAAACGGCCGCCCTGCCAGCTACCCACTGACTCATAAGAGAGTCCAGCTGAGTCTGGCGTTGTCTGAGAGCATGACTGCCCAGTCTATCCTTGGACTCTAACGAAATAATGAATAGTTACTGTTTTCTGTCATTGAATTATAAGGCAATGTATCATACAGCAGTAAGTACATAATCTTGCCTAGCATTATCATGAAGAAATTCCCTCTCTAAAGAAAAACTGTTTCTTGCATCCCTTTTTTGATCCTAGATTATACCCACTATTATCATGTTCGCTATCTCATGTGAGGTACAGGTCAAAGTAACTCATAGAATTACTACAATTAATGGCTTAAAAAACCCCGATTTGTGGTAAAGTGCTTTACCTAAATGGGAGGTCTGGCTCTAACCAGAGAGACACTATTCTCTTGTCATTGACCCTTTGCATTAGAAATGGTAGTTCAGAGGAGCTGCAGCCAGTAGTGAAAAGCAGTGGGAAGATTAAAAGTGATCCTGGAATGGGGTAACTGGGGACCCAGATGAAGAGAGAGTTGCATCATGAATAGGCAAACTCTCTAGCAACCTTTTCATCCTCAGTTGGCACTTTGAACTGAAATCAACCTCAAAAGCTCGGATGAAATGAATTCAGAAAATGACTAGTGTCTTTAAATCATCGCGAACAGGTACCAAGTGGGATGTTGGCCCCAGGGTGCTCCTCTGTAAGTGAACAGAGACAAACATCCTAATATTCTTTCTTCCTAAAAACCAAACTCTAATTACTGAGCAGACTGTTCCCAGGCAAAGACATCTGAAACTAAACCCAGTATCCAATCTATTACATATTTAAATTCAAATGATAAAAGAAACCATAAAAATTTAAACATGGGCTCTCTAAAAACACTGGTGATCACAACATATTGAAAGATCTACAACTTGGAAGAGATTGTAAAATAACATCAAGGCAAAAAAAAAAAAAATAAAATAAACATTTCTATTCCCTTGACTCTTGCAGATTTCCTACTTTGGCCCAGGATAGCTGCCACATAAAACCCTCCTCATGAAGACAGAAGCAACAGGGGACAGGTCACAGTTATTACTACTTTTAACCACCATCACATGTGTTTCATGGCCCAGTCTGCAAATACCAGCATCACTAGCTGCAAAGAAACACAAAATTTAAATGAGAGTGAATTTCACACTTGAGGCAACAGGCAGTTTTACATTTGGATATGACATTCAGAGCTATGTAAAAATACTACTTTGCATACAGATTATTGAATGCTTTGCCTTGGAAACCAGTTCATGTCTGTATGCCAAGGATAAGGGAAAACTGGTGGTGCTGACTGGCAGAGTCTCTCATTTAAGTTATAGAGTCCAAGAAGGAATATAATTTTCCCAAAGTATTTTTTTTATGAAGAAAGGAAACCAGGAAGCTTTGGGGATGGACTTACAGGCATACACAATGAGAGAAATGCAATCTTTGAAAGTCGGAGAAGCTATCATTTCCTCCAAATTGGTGGTGAAAATGACTATAGAAATATATACAATCATGCTAAATAACATAGCACAGTTCATCAGATTATCTTTTTTTAAAAAAATTTAAAGTTCTTGGAAAGCAATATCTGGATACTTCAAAAATTAACTATCATGATACGAGTTACTAAGTATTGAAGATCTAAATGTGAAGGCTGTGTAGCTGATTTTTTATAATAACCTTGGTCCACTCAGCATCTCACATCAAAGGTATTATTGTTATTCCAATTTGAAAAATAGGGGAAATGAAAAAAAAAACTGATTCATCAGGAGTCATATTCTAAATATATGAATGATTTAAATAAATATTTTTGATTAGAACAATTTTAATGCTTTTTTTTTTTGCTGTCTTTCGCTTCTTTCATTTTTTGCTGACTCTATGAAGACATCAAAGTTGTAACAACACAGAATCCTCTAAGAACTTTCTTCTCTTCTCCATCTCCCTTTTCTATTCATGTCTCAGAATTCCTCTATTCTCCATTTAGATATCTATTTTTCATTGATCATCTTATTCTCAAACTCTTGCTCTATTAAATTCTATGGTTCCACTCCATGAAAATAAGATGCAGATTTTAGATCGTGAGGAAGCCGTCATCATAACTAGCATATCTGTGACTGGTCCTCCAGTTAGCATTCTAAGTCACACAAGCTTCCTGAGGTAACTGGTCTTTGAAGACACCCCTCTGTACCAAACTTCTAGACTAGTAAGCATATGGCCATCATTTTGTCATTTCAGTTCAGTTCAGTTCAGTCGCTCAGTCGTCTCTGACTCCTTGTGACCCCATGAATTGCAGCACGCCAGGCCTCTCTGTCCATCACCAACTCCCGGAGTCTACTCAAACTCATGCCCATCGAGTCGGTGATGACATCCAGCCATCTCATCCTCTGTTGTCCCCTTCTCCTCCTGTCCCCAATCCCTCCCAGCATCAGGGTCTTTTCCAAAGAGTCAACTCTTCGCATGAGGTGGACAAAGTATTGGAGTTTCAGCTTCAACATCAGTCCTTCCAATGAACACCCAGGACTGATCTCCTTTAGGATGGACTGGTTGGATCTCCTTGCAGTCCGAGGGACTCTCAAGAGTCTCCTCCAACACCACAGTTCAAAAGCATCAATTTTTCGGCGCTCAGCTTTCCTCACAGTCCAACTCTCATATCCATACATGACCACTGGAAAAACCATAGCCTTGACTAGATGGACCTTTGTTGGCAAAGTAATGTCTCTGCTTTTTAATTGTAAAAGACCCTTGTTTAACAACTGTGTGTACATGTTTTAACAAATAAGAACTTTAGATTGATGAAGAAAGCAGAGAGTCTTACACTATGTGTCCTTTTCAGAGCAGATGCATTTTAATTCAGATAACTAAAAACCACTCCAACTCTTTGACCTCAAAGCTGACACATAGTTAATCTTTAATGAGTTATTAATATTCTTTGCAAAGTTTTAAAAGGCCTTGCTAGAGACTAATAAAATTATTAAAATTTAAAAAATTAGTCCTGAACAGATGAGTAGGATATTTTACTATCTTGTCAGGTGGATAATGTATTTGAATACTAAGTATGTGGAATGTGCTACTTTACACAGGCTGGCCTTTGCAAACATTTGCACTCTTAAAACTATTTGTCCTCTAGTCTTTTCATATATTTTCAACCAGAATAGTCTTATTTTTCATTTTCAAAAAGCTAAAATAGGAGAGAAAAGAGAACATAAGATTTAAGACAGTTGAATCTTAAGACTTCATATTAGATACCACAAAGAACACATATTTCAAGATTGATAGCAATAATAATTTAAGATGCTAAATATAACTAGAATTCGCATCTTCACCATTTCAACAGAACTGTAGTATTAAGGTAGACACCATTGTTTCTCCTTAGATAATTTTCCAATTTTGAACAAGATGATAGAGATGAAAATCTTTTGTAAAGCATAAAGTGCTAAACAACTTTTATGATGATATGATTATTAAAATACATCAGACTGCTGGACCACATAGTTTAAATTATAGACATTCTCTGCAAAAATGCACACTTCTATGTACACTATATATGGGTATGGCTAGCACTATCCCTTTGCATTCTCTTAAGTTTAAATGTAAATTTAGCAACACAGAGTTGAAATGGAGATATTTCACAATTCTATAATATAAGGAAACATAATTTGCTAGTAATAGCCAACACACTTTATCCTTGTGGGAATACAAAGGCAATTTCAGTGATACTACAGAACTTCCTCTTCAAGAACTACAAAGGTTCAGACTGAGCTTGCAAAACAGGAGTTATGTGGAGCCTCTGAGGAAGGTAGACTTGCCCAGGAAATCTGAGCTCCTTGCTGCTGTGCTGAAGTGAGACACATTCCATGGTCTGCAAGCTTCCTTCCCTTTCTTCTCTACACTCAGATCACTGATTAATGATGGCACAAGAATCCAGTGAGATCAACAGTATCTTAAAATAGGACAATTTCTTTTCCCTAGTTTCTTGGGCCTATCATTTTTAATACAGAAAAAAAAAAAAAATCAGACATTTCCCAGCCTGTGCATCACTATTGTTTCTGAAGCCAAAAGGCAGTTTTTTATTCCAACTTGGAAAGAGCTATTATGATCCATCAAGCATTTACAATTGAGTCACTTCAAACTGTGAACATTAATACACAGATTTCATTTGATTTTTCCCTCTATGTTCTATCTCCTTTTGGGCCCAGAAGATGGAAATTATTCATAATATAGTAACAGACACTTGCCTTCAACGTGTACCTAGACAATAGACTATGTTAGAAAGTTACAATATAATTATATATTGTTGTGCTATCAGTTTATAAGATACTCCCTAATTTTAGAGATGTTAAAATGTGAAAAAATTGTGTCTCAGTATATATAAATATTGTGTGTGTGTGTGCGTGTGTGTAAGGAAGGTAGAGGGAGAAGTTAAAACTTGACAATAGAAAAATTCAATGAGTTTTAAAAGTTACATATTTTTCCAAATATATATCAGCACAATCATTTTAATATACTCTTTGCATGCTTCACATGAGAGCAAATTTCTGGGTATTTGATTTCATTTCAACATTAATAATTCTCAGGGATTCTGAATCTTTTCATCATGACTACACTGGACCTGACTTTTGACCTTCAGGAGTGAGAGGGACCAAGAATGAATAAGAGCCATCAACAGAAAATGATGTATGCTGATGGTCAGAAGGGATTATGTATCCTTGAAGAGGTAAGACAATGTTAAACATTTTGTTGACAGAGAACAAAATGGGCCAAACATTTTGTTTCCATCATTGTCAAGCTTCCTGGGATGCTATTTTAATTTACTCGTTTACCATTCAATTTTAATCCTAAATTAAATTGATATTTCATGTTTTTTTTTTTTTTTTTTCAAAAATTACCAAATCCTAAATCACAAATCCTGAGGTTGCCTTCTATTTTTTTTTCCTTTTCCTTTTCAAACGTATATGAGTTAGTGATTATCCTTTTCTTCTTGAAAGTCATCTTTCTCTGGAATTATATCTAGGTCATTCTATTTCTTTTCCATCTTTTTAAAGCCAGAGTCACAAACACAGGCCCTTTCCCCAGAAAAAAGTGGGTAGAATCCCTGTGGGTTAACGCCCACAGAGTTGTAGGCCCAGGACCAATAGGAGAGAGCTTGCCCTCCAATAAAGCGGTGTGAACTGATCAAATGTAACTGTTTGTTCCCATACAGGAAGATGTGTCCAGAGTTCCTACATCTGATTTTTTAAAATATTGAATCACATATTTTAAAATGGAATTTGCCTGCCATTCAAAACACATCTGCAAGTCAAATTCAGCTCTAAGGCTGCCAGTTCGCAACATCTGCTCTAAGTAGTTCTTTATCTCACTTGTCGGTTTCCCTTTCTCTAGATCCCCTGAATGTAGGGGATTTAGCAAGTTTCTCTCATAGTCTTCTTGGCTTTCTCCTTTAGCGTCTTCTCCTTAGTTATCTCACCTAAATCATCTATGTTGATGGTTCTCACCTCTACCTGCTAGCTCTGATTTCTCCTTTGAGTTTTTAAGATCTGACTTTCCAACAAGTAACTGTTCACGAATGTCTCGTTCAGCATATCTCAAACTATATACACCAAATAATTTTCAAACTTCAAATCTTCATTTTCCATATCAATTCACTAAAACTTGCTACTTGAGTTCCAGTCTTAACACCCTCACTAACTAATCCTGTGGCCTTAGCCAAATGACTTTCTCTGTGCTTCACTTACCTAGAAAAGGGGTTAGTAAATAGTCCCTACCTCACAACATTATCATGAGGATTAAAAAAATATTGACAAGACAGCAGGCTACAAAGTGGACATTTTTTACTGTTTTCTCAGATTTGCAGGAGAGATCTCAAGTCACTGTAAGTTCATGCTAAGTCAGTTCAGTTGTGTCCGACTCTTTGTGACCTTGTGGACCAGCCAGATTGCTCTGTCCATGCGATTTTCTGTCTGTGTGCTAGACAACTTATTCAGGTCTTCTTAAAGAAGTGTGAATCTAGTTTTGTGATTTGTACTTGTTTGGTCACTTTGAAGGTATATAACAAGTGCTACAGATTAATTTTTAAAGGTTGGTAGAAATTTCCTATAAGGAGAGAGGGTTTTAGCTTATAATTTACCAAGTGTAGCTATGTTCTAAATGGCCTTCCCAAGGTATGATATGTATTAACCTATTTAATCCTCATAAGAATCTAGTGAGTTGGGTCTTTTATTAGTCCCACTTTATGGATGGGAAAACTAAGGCAAAATAAGTACATATCTATTGCAAGTGGAGAAGATAAAAGGTCAGGACTTACAAGATTTTTGCTTATGAAGGAAATAATTGCATCTGGACACAGTCATACTTCAAAACAAATTAGAACATAAAGTATTCTTCATGTCATACTGGCCCTTATATTTAAACACTAAAAAATTATAGCACTAGAGTGAATACACGTTCAACAAGTAAAACTAAATATTCAGTCATAGTAGATAAAAAATTCCAAAACACAGTGGACCATAAACAAAACTAATAACAAACAAAGGGTCTGTGTATCTATATATATGAAAGGTGTGTGTACTGGAAAGTAGAACTTTTTGATGACTCACTGTGTAGAAATAAGAATTTATTTTGTGCTCTGCCAGATATTCAATTTAGGGCTCTGGAAGCAAGCAGCAAGAGTAATCATGGATTACAGTAGGCAACTAGTCAGCTATATTTACCAACACACAAAGAGAATTTTAAACACTGTTTAGAGTTTAGATCTACAAAAACACAAAACACTGAGACCACTCAGCAAGTGCAAAATGCAAAGAAAATTCTTTGGGTCATTATTTATGTTAGATGATGAATAGGACTTATAATCTGCTTCTGATTTACAGCTTCTGTCGGCAGGCTCAGTCCAGTTGGACAGGCAGATACACCGGCTGGTATCAAGGTCCTGCTGAGAACTATCATTACTGATGTGGTAGAGCAGGCAGCTTAGGTTGTGGAAATAAGTTGGACAAGCTGCATACAGACAAACAAAAAACATCCTCCCTCCATTGTTAAATTGAGCATAGGCTCCTATGGCACTTGACATTTCAACAATGCTCTTGGCTATGTCTGTCAACCTACATATATGAGGTCAAAAAGAAAAAATAAAGGACAACCTTAATGAAACTTCCTGACTTCTTAAGTTTTTCATCATTTTCCTCTATTTTCTTTAAATTTTTACAAGCAGGCAGCTACACTATTTAACATCAATAACTATAGTCTCAGCTTATATCTAGCATTTGCATGAACTTTATTGTTTATCTAGTTCTCAGTTACTAATTACATAACTCCTGACAAGTTACTTAATTCTTCCTAGAGTTAGCTTCCTCATTCATAAAATGGGGCTATTGCTTCCCAGGTAGATCAGTGGTAAAGAATCTCCCTGCTAATGTAGAAGACACAGGAAATGCAAGTTTGATCCCTGGGTTGGGAAGATTCCCTGGAGTAGGAAATGGCAACTGGCTCCAGTACTCTTGCCTGGAAAATTTCATAGCCAGAGGAGCCTCGCAGGCTACAGTCCATGGGTCACAGGGAGTCAGACATGTCTGAGCATACACATACACACACACACACACACACACACACATTGACGAAAAAGACGTATACAGTGAACACACAAATAGCACTTGACTAGCATGAGCTTTTAGCAATTTATTATCACTTATTTATTTATTATCACTTATTTATTTATCAATTTATTATACAGCATATACCTATAGCTATTGTATAGTGTTACTTACTACATATTGCATTATATATTATTACATGGATATCATATATTGTATATTATCTAGTTAAACCCCTTTTGTTTATAAAAACTAAATGCCACAGACATTTATTCACTATTCTAATGTGGCTCTGTTATATTCAGAAGAAATGATTGCATACATTGGAGGTGAGTACAGAAAAGCATAAATCTAGCATCTTGAGAAGAAGCAAAGAACCACAAAAAACTTCATCGGTGTCTGGTGTTGTTATTCATTAAAATCTTTGCAAAAATCTTCTTCTGAAAAGTTCTTTCAGAAATGGGGCACCAACAAAGCTATGGTGCTGGGCAAAAGCTTTCCTTCTCCTTGCACCCCTGCTGTTATCTTTAAAGTTCTAACAATTCAATCTGGTTTATTTAGGCTAGTGAATATTTTTTTCAGTTCCATAAACTTTGTTTCTCACGTCTTTTTTTGACTCGATGGATTATTTCTATGAAACTTTAATTCCAAACTGTTCTACTAAGTTTCAAGAATGTTCTTTAATTGAGTCTAGAAAATTTTTAATGAGCATCCCTTGTAAACCAAGAGCTGGGGAATACAAAAAATGAATGATCATTGTAATCATGTATAAACAGACAATTATAATACACTGTGATGGGCAATGCTACATAGGGCAATGAAGGGATTTAGTGGTTTTGTTTGTTTGTTTACATACACTGAAAAATAAAAATCCCTGAAATACTTTATCAGGCAACAAAAATGAAGGAAGAAAAAAAATTATTTGGGGGAAGAACAATGAGTAATTGCACCATGTTTTAAAAGCACAGGTGCTTGGGGGAATGATAAGGGTATGTGGGATACAGGTGAGAACAGCCACATTATGATGGGCTTAAAACTCTTTATGGAATTTTGTAAGGCAACAGTAATTTGTTTAGGGTTATAAAGTTACAAGAGGTCGAATGTTTTTAAAAAGATCTAACTGAGACATTATGGAAGTTGATGAAAGCAGGGGAAAGAGCAGCCCTGGGACCTGCCACTCTTCACTGTAAAGCTCTTCTCTCACTGCACTGTGACTCTCTTCCGTTCCCATAGACGATGCGGAGATGAGCGCATTGGTAATGACATGCCCATCAGCCCTCAGCCACATCCCTATTTTAAAACTGAATTTGCACAATAGCTTTTTGAAAGGCCTGTCACTGCTTTAGTGTCGCCTCTGGTCCCACCTCTCTGTGGGAGCTGACATTTTGCTGATACTTCATCAGGCTGGACCGCCTGCCGAGAAGCAGCTTGGTAAAGGATATGCATCTCACTGCTGGGAAGGATGGGAGATGTATTATTTAAATACAATTTATTTTATAGCAACTTTAAAAATCAAATTGAGGATTGCTTCGGAGAGGTTGGAAGTATATTATCGCACCTCACCTCTTTGGGCCTGGTGATGCTTAACACTCAAAACTGTTCTAATAGTTTTTTGTTTGTTTTATCTTATTTTACTTTACAAGTGTTCTTTTTTCTACCTTAGATAATCATCTTTTTCTTATATAACAGTATGTCAAAAAGGAGATGCTAGCCCTAGTTTAGGGTAGGTATGTTACAGGAAGTTGGAAACAGCTTAGAGGTTGTTGGAGGGGCCACTTGTTTCCTCATGATCTGAGTTAATACTCCAGTTACATGAACTGAGAGAAAAAGGATAAGGGGTATGAATCTACACATAAAGCAATGCAATGATTTTTGGTCTATTTTTTGAATCTCAAATCTATTAAGCTAAATAATATTTGTTCCAAAAATAAAATAGACTAGCTTGATAGCAAAATTTTTGTTGGTTGAAGCTATTTGCTGGTTAATTTAATTCAACCCAAATGTCAACTTAGTCACCTGCTTAGAAACAGGAAAAATCAACACCTGAAAAGTTACGAATTCTTAATATTAAAACAGAAAGTAAAGATTAAGAAATCATTCAGATTTCTAGGGTTTTCCTGATAGCTCAGTTGGTAAAGAATCCGCCTGCAATGCAGGAGACCGCGGCTCGATTCCTGGGTCGGGAAGATTCACTGGAGAAGGGAGAGGCTACCCACTCCAGTATTCTTGGGCTTCCCTTGTGGTTCAGCTGGTAAAGAATCTGCATGCAATGCAGGAGACCTGGGTTCGATCCCTGGGTTAGGAAGATCCCCTGGAGAAGGAAAAGGCTACCTACCCCCCCAGTATTCTTGCCTGGAGAACTCCATGGACTATAAAGTCCATGGGGTCGCAAAGAGTCGGACACGACTGAGCAACTTTCACTTTCATTTTCAGACTTCTAAGAATTTTCAGACTACAATTATTTGCCAGCCACTGGTACACTGGAACTGTTAATACCAGCTTGGAAAGCCAATGGTTAATATGCAACCTGTTAAATTTTGGGGAATTTTCTGAGACAGGTGACATCACATTGGTTGCTTAAAATCACCTTGGTGGGAATATTACACAGGAAATTGTCAAATGAACCAAAACAGGGTTTTTATATTTTAGAGAATTAGTAGTTAAACATTTATCAATTTGTTTACAGAAGGTTCACACCTGTCTTTATTAGGGTTTTCATGGCACTTAATGATTTTGACCATCATCTCATGATGAATCATCATTTCATGATATTTGATCATATTTGATAAAACTTGTTTGATCATATAACATTTAAAAGTTGTATTTGGAATTGGTATCTCCCTACCTGGGGCTTTCCAGGTGGCACAGTGATGCCAATGCAGGAGATGAAAGAGATGCAGATCGATCCCTGGTTTGGGAAGATCCCTTGGAGTAGGAAATGGCAACCCACAAAAGTATTCTTGCCTAAAAAATTCCACGGACAGAGGAGTTGGCGGGCTACAGTCCATGGAGCTGCAAAGAGTTGGACACAACCAGGACGGCGCACACACACACACACATACACATCTTCCTTTCAGTATCTTCTCCCTTATCCTCTTCTAATTTTCTCTTCTTCATAGTGAAGGGGTCTGTTTTGTAAACACTCATAAGAAATCATGGCAGAATTTAGAGAAGTAATAACAATGACCGAGGGAAAGAAAATGGGATTTCTGAAAAAAGGGAAGTGAAGTGTCCAGAGGAAACATTTACTAATTTTTTAAAAGCATTTTAGTGGTATTGTCAAGTTATGCTCAATACCCACCTCATCTGAAACAGGAGAAAACAATCTTAAAGAGCAACAAGATCAATTGGACTGAAGAACACACATCTTCACTATATGGGGACAGGAAATGGCAACCCACTCCAGTGTCCTTGCCTGGAGAATCCCAGGGATGGGGGAGCCTTGTGGGCTGCCATCTATGGGGTCGCACAGAGTTGGACACGACTGAAGTGACTTAGCAGCAGCAGCAGGAGCAAGACCACCAGATGATACTTTAAGAATAGACAACTATCTTACGTGTTTAGTGTGTGACTGGTCTGAAGATGATACATTTTCTCCCTTGTAAAGGAGAAAAATAGTTAAGAAGTACATATGGGAAAGACAGAAATGTAAAAAGGAGAAAAATATTCACTAATAGTCCTTAGAGATGGCCATTATTAACATCTGCTGTCCTTTCTACTACAATTTCCCACACACATACATGTGTACAGGTTTTTTACAAATTTGGAGCATTCTCTATATACAACTTTTAATGTATATTTAATGTCAATTCTTCCAACGTTACACATTCATCCAAAGCATGACTCTTAATGGCCTCAGAATAGTCCACTGATGTGTTATAGGATTTGTTTACTCATTCTTGCTCTGCGTGGCTACTTAGGTTACTTTTATTTTGTACTTTAGCTAGTAGAAATAATACTGGGATAAAGAAAAAGCTGGGATCACTTCTGAGATTATTTGGTAACAGGCCTGATATATGAGACTAAACCTTCACAGAGATGGTACGCTCTCATCAAGAGGGTGTGAGTGTCTATTCAACCATAACTGTCACTAACCCTGATACTGGCTAGCAAGAAGAAAGAAAATGTATTGTCTACCATAATTCAGATAGTTTTCTCACACAGTGAAAGCAACTCTTTTAAAATGGAATTATTTTGCCCAAGTATTTGTATTTATAACTTCTAATAATTGGAATTTATATAAAGTCAATATCTTTAGCAATGCTTTTTGTCTCTCCTACCTTTAAAACATATTACCTTGTATAGCCTACAAGTATTTTTACAGTTCATTATGCAGAATAACTAAGTTTTAAAATTCCGTAAGCACCATTTTCAGAGTATATATAAAAATATATATGTGTTTTTTCAAACATAAACCCCTTTTTAAAATGCCACACACATTTCTTGTGGAGTACATGAAGCATTTTTAATGAGTCTTATGCTTTGTTTCCATTCATTTTCCTAAATATCCTATTAGGATTATTATATAATTTGTGTTTCTATCTGTGCCTGTAAAATCAGATAATAGCATATAACATTAAAATTGAACTGGTCTAGAAGTTGGGGAACATTTTTGCCTATCCAAATCAATTTATTATCTCATATATCAGATTGCCAATAAAGTTAGAATTGTCACCTAAAAATCTCTTGGGACTTTCATAATATATTCTCCTTGGTTTTGAAATCTTTGACTGGAAGATAGTTGCAACATAACAATTAAAATTAATATTTTAAAGAATGAACAGTTTATCTTTCTCTCTCCTTGTTTCTAAGTAGTCTATTTATATCACCTAACAATTGAAACAGATATATCACTATCTGTTTAATAATTATTTCATTAAAATTGAGTTAGACAAGAGAAAATGTCACTTCACTTTGGAAATAGCAAGCTACTACCTTTTGAATATGTAAATTATTACCTTTAAGCTTTTTTAAAGGAAACAAGTAGGTTAGGGATAGCCAACTGCTGCACTAGCAAAATTTATACCTTTTGAAAGGCTGTCAACAGTGCCAGAATGACAGTCCTAAAGTACAAATGATCTAGTTATATCTAGAAAAATCATCAGGCAACAACCTTGTTCTATCACTCTTGCTTGAGGGTTATCCTTGGGGGCAGTCATGCATTTTCCCAAATGATCAGATGATTAGCTAAGTGCTAAATACTACCCTAATGTTACACTTTATATTTACATTTAAGTTTCCGGTTTTATTTGCTTGTTTGTTTATAGAAAATTCTAAGCACTAGCAGCTAATTCAGATCAATGTTCACATCTCATAACATCATAGACAATCCAAACACTAGACTTTTGTTAACCTTGATCAGAAACATTTGAAATAGTAACATAAAAATACCGTCGTTACCATCCAGCCCACAGCCTTTCTCAAGTTTTCAAGTAACTGTTTCATGGTGGATGAAGTAGAAAAGGCAATACAGGCAGGGTTAACAGAGGTTATGTAAGAATTACAAGCAGAAAAGGAGATAGCAAAGTAGTAGTTCTACACACTCTTTGAAGCAGATTCAGTTTGACTAATCACTTTTTATCAGTCTCTAATCTGTTCCCACTCTGACAAGAATGAGAAATACAGTCTAGCAGATTTTTAAAGTGCCTTTCAGTATAACTTTAAATAGTATGCTATGATAGATGGGTTCCAAATATCTCCTAGCTTGCAGGTCTTTTGCAATGAGATTTTGCTACTCCTCTCATCAGGAGGCAGAATCTCTTTCTCCTCCCCTTGAATCTGGCTGTCCTTATGACTTACTTTAACTAACAGAAAGTGACAGAAGTAACTATGTGTGGCTTCCAAGGGTAGGCTTTTGAAGACATTGTAGTTTCCGCCTTTCCACTTTTAGATGCTCTTTCTTAGATTGCTGTCTTAAGGCTGTGATGCTTTGAGGAAGCCCAAGCTAATCTCCAGCCGTCATGTACAGATGTGAAAGTTGGACCACAAAGAAGACTGAGGGCTAAAGAATTGATGCCTTTGAACTGTGCTGTTGGAGAAGACTCTTGAGAGTCACTTAGACAGCAAGGAGATCAAACCAGTCAATCTTAAAGGGAATCAACCCTGAATCCTCAATGGAAGGACTTATGCTGAAGCTGAAGCTCCAATACTTGGGCCACCTGATGCAAAGAGGTGACTTATTGGAAAAGACCCTAATGCTAGGAAAGATTGAGGGCAGGAGAAGGGGGCGACAGAGGATGGGATAGTTGAATGGCATCACTGACTCAATGGATATGAACTTGGGCAAACTCCAAGAGATAGTGAGGGAGAAGAAGGCCTGGCAGGCTGTAGTCCACGGGCTCGCAAAGAGTCAGACATGATTTAGCAACTGAACAACGACAAAGGTAACCTTGTGTAAATGCTATGTACAGGAAAGGCTGGATATCCCTGCTCCCAGCTGATCTACTAGCTAGAAGCAGCCACTAGTGACTGCAGGTGAGACAAGAGGGAGAATCATCTTATCAGTCCAAACAATCAAAGTTGTTGTTGGCAGGATTTGGTACCAAATATTGAGGTTTTTCAATATAATAGATAATTAGAACATACACTCTTACACTGTAGCTCACAGAGCAGTTTTGAAAAAGCATTTATAAAGCTAGCAACTTTAATAACTTTGCTGGTCATCTAGTCTAGGTTAATAACTTACATAGGGTACAGGCTTTTCCCATGTAACCAGGAAGACAGTCACAGTTTCCAGTTTCTTTGTTGCACTGACCTCCATTCTCACAGGGTCCACAGAAGAACTGGCATGCTGGTCCCCAGAGGCCATCAGGGCAGGCTTGTAAAATAAAACAAGAAAGAAAGAAAGGAGCTATTTATTACCACCTTGTAATAAATCTCAAGGTGGTCCCAGATTTCTGCTGTTGCCTAAATGAGTAGGAAAATGTGTGTGTGTGTGTGTGTGTGTGTGTGTGTGTGTGTGTGTGTGTGTATGTGTGTGTGTGTGTGTGACTGAGCTGCAAAGAAAGAAGCATTCAGAGTAGCTCCTAAGGATTTATCACACTTCCAAAATATTCCATGAAGAAATCAACTTGAGGCCATATCTTGTCACTTTGGAAACACACATACAGAGCCTGGCTTTTTGCTGAAAACGTGGTTTCTCAGACTGTAACAATGGAAGCAATTTTGATGTATATTTTTGGAGGCAGTTGCACAGAACATGATCTGAAATGAGATATAATTTATAAAGGAAGCTTGGAAGGTGGAGTGCTTGGGATTTGTTCCACCTGAACCCTCTTTTCCCAGTCTTTGTTTATTTTCTAAGCCAGAATAATCATTCCAGAGGTTTGTAATTTCTGTATTTTATAAGACTGTGCAATGTATAAGGGGGAGACAGAGAGACTTGTGCTGCTTTGTTGAATGTTCTTGAACTAGAAAAGGATGGCTGATACTGCAGGGACCACTGAGGGCTCAGTTAGAGGTTTCAGTCTCCATTGAAACCACTGGAATTTGAAACCTGGTGGAAAGCATGCTTTTAACACAGGGAAAACAGTGAGACTTTCTTAAACATGTGCTAATTATAGAAAGTTACATAAAACCAAATTTGGCTATCAAGTATCTTCAAGTCTTGGGCAGAGCTTCTGAATAACAGAATTATTAATTATTTTAGGATGTTCATACCATTCTTGGCTTCTATTGATCACTTCTTCTGTGCCAAGCATTTTACATAAATTAGCTGACATTTTCATAAAAATCCCTATATGACATAGCAACTTTATCTCCACTTACATAAGAAACTAAGACTTGGAGAGGTTAAGTGACTTATTCTGGGTCACGGTTAATAAGTAGCAATGTCAGTATTGGAATCAGAACTGGCTTTTGAAATTGGTGCTCTCAGTCACTACACCCAACTTCTGTGATGATACTACTAGTACTCAGCACTTTTCATGTCAATTAACCAGCTCTTAGGGTTCCATCAGAGTTCAAAATTTCACCAATATGGAACTAGTCTAAGAAAAATCGGTCCTTTTAATGGTGACACAAAGGCTTAACAGACCTCCTTAGAGAGACACAAGAGACTTGCTGGGCCAGAGTCCTCCATAGTCAAGTCTGTTTGCACCTGGGGTCCAAAATACCCCAGGCTACAAACTAATCAAAGCAAGGCAAAGACGCTGATTTTTTTTTTCCTCTCTCTCTTTTTTGCTATTTCACAGATTAGTGTAGAAACCAGCTCTACTGCTCTTAAAAGTCATCAGTGATGGGCTAAATAAGGCCCGGTGCTGATTATGGAGAGCACTGTTCATTAGTGCCATTGAAACAATTTTAGTCTTTAATTAACCATTCATCTGCAATCTAGACACAGGTCTGGAGTCAAGATTTTTAAAGATACGCCTGGCTCTAGGAGCACTTGGGCTACTTCACTCTTTGAAAAAAGAGAAAGAAGAACAACAGGCCTGATTTTCATCATGAACAACATTTGGAGAGCTTTTCTTGCCTTCATTTTAGCTGCCAATCATGGTGATCCTGTTCACCCGCTCCAGTCTGAGTCATAATTTCATTTTGTGGTTAGACAAAAATATCAGAATTGGACAAAGTTATCTGATTAAAAAATAATATGTTTTCCTGAGACTATGGTGATCTCTCTATTTTGCTGATTTACATATACTTTCAACTCATTTTCCTTCACAGTGGGAATCTCAAAAGCATTTTCCAATATAGTATATTCAGCAGTTGCTTTGAGAAAATGTTATCAGAATAAATTAAATTTACCCAGGTGTGTATATATGATATTGTCTCCCATGTGTTGACTTCTAGGGTACAACTTCTTTAGTAGGGAAATGAATGAGGGGCTGACTCATAAAATCAGTTGAAGCAGAAGGAGGTTTAGGTATTGGAATGGGACCCACTCTTATACCATGTTCAATGCATTTGTATAATGTCAGCCTTCTGTTCCCTCAGGTTCTCTTCCTCATTACCTAGAAAGTCCCTCCAGCTGCATAAAAAGCCCTAATCTCTACAAAATCTTGTTTACGTACTCTAGTTCCACAACCAGGTCCACAGCCACAGGTCAACCCGGAAGACCCTTATTCCCTTTCAGTCAGCTTGGACAAACCCTGCAGACCCTGTGAAGATGATAATGTAACAGCAACGTGTAATATACAAGAGTCAAGGACAACCTTCCACCCCAGGCCCAGCCTCTGTAAGTGAACCCAATAGTATGACGGTTTCCATTCAAATCTATCATTGCCTCCTGATTTTAAACAAGGTTGTTTTGGGTCACTTCACAGGCAAAAAGTACACTTGCCATTAGTTGTGATAACCGTACTTATATGTTCAGACCTAATATGTGCTAAAAGGAAATAAACACTGTGATAATTTCCCTTAAATAAAATAGTAAGAACTGCTTAATTCATAATGTATAATATGAGAAAAAGAATAAAGAGAATAAAGAGAAAAAGAATAAAAATTATTGAATCATGTTTATATATTTATTTAAGAAAATATAGTAATTATTGAGCAACCTCTATATGCCCTGATTGTTTTAGTAGTCTGGGGATACTTTGGTAAAAAATAAATAAATAGCTACCCTTCCCTTGTTGGGACTCAGCTTCCAGTAGGAAGTGTGCAGGCAATAAACATTAGACATAATAATAATTAGAAAATATGGTATGTTAGATGATGGTAAGCACTTTGGAAAAATACAAAAGTTCAAGGAGACTTGCAGGTTGCAATTTTGAGTGGCATGGTACTGACAAGATTCACTAAAAAAGTAACACAATCCATTTTGAGAAAATGAGACAGCCACGCAGATGCCTTAGGAGAAGCATTCCCTGAGTCCACAATCCAGAGAGAGCTGTTACTAACATCTTGGAATACCTTTTTCCAAATTTTACATGCACCTACACATGCATGTATCTATACATGTTACTTATCATTGGAATTATGCTGCATACAAACTTTCGTATTTATAGATTTACAAAGAAATTATTCACAGAGATTTCAGAAAGGAGCACACTAATAATCATGTTTAAAATTTTCAAAATGCTTCTATGGTTTCCACTGCATTTGTTTGAGCTGTCCAGCTTTAGATGTAAAGAAGATGATTCTTTCACTCTGAAAGTTAGCAGCCCTTACTTGATTAACTCAGCTCAAAGAAGTGATTGGCCAGCTCTCATCTTCTTAGGATAAGATTCTCTGCAATGTGATCTTTCGTCCCTTGCTCAAGCCAGCAAGGGGACAGCTAACATCACAGGCTAAGAAGACAAGGTTAAATGGCTTTATTGCCCCCCTGTCTCAGTTTCCTCACCTGCAAATAGGGGATTGATAAAGTTTACTGATTTCCCAAGGACCTGGGTAGGGTGGAGTAACTAATTAATGATCGGAGGGTGCTAAACCAAAGCTGAGCATTGTTATTAGAGAAGAAAGAAAATTTATCATCCAATTGTACCTCTCTGGCATCTGTTGCCTTGGTAACCAGATTTGCAGGTGCAACTGCCATTTCTGGCACTGCATTCCAGGGTGTTCTCCTCCACGCACTGACATTCTGAAGAGCAGCCAGCTCCGTAGACCCCCTTGGGACAGTCTGCAAGCAGATTGAGGCAAAGCGGTCACCTGAAATCCATGCTTTGTTCCTTTTACATTGTGAGTGCACAGGCATGTAGTTCTGTGGGGCCTGATTATGGGAAAAACAAGGGGATCATCCTGGCTGCCAAAAAAATAGGGAAACAAATGTCTTTCAAATCAAGCAATTCATGTGCTTTTTGGCAACTGGATGTGAACAGTGAAGCCTGAACTACTTAAAAGGCTTTGGTGTTTCTGGGAGAGAAATTGCTTCTCAATGTGCTCCATTGGTGCCTGTAGTTTATAGTCTCCAAAGGCTGCTGACGCCTGCCAGGCCCCATATCCATCCTTTCGCAGCTTGGCAATGATAGATAGACAAGCATTGACGGGAAGGCTCGCCACTGTTTTCATTCCCTTTCATTATATGGTAATCTGCAATAATTCTACATCATGTAGATGACCCAAAACCTTCATCCTGACAGCACCATTATCTTGGCCACATCTTTGGCAAATGGTGCCTCCCTTTCCTTCATCATTTTCCCCGTGCTGTTGAGTTTTAGTTATGCTAGTCAGCACAGGAATTCTAATTTGAGAAAGTCCCACCTTTGCATTCAGGAAAACGTAAAATTATCTTAGTTATCTTTTTGAGGAGTTATAGTGCTTCAATTTCCTTTCCAAAATATAACTGACAATTTTTTTCTCCCACATTAGAGGAGTCTAAGGGACTCAAATAAAAGATCTTTCAAGTGCCCTCCAGGCTCAAATTATATTATATACCTGTATAGGCTTTGCTGTGGAAAATTGCTTGGTAAGAACAAAAAAAACCACTTGACTTTCTTGATAGATGGAAATTATGAGCATCTGCTAATTTGTGCTATTATTAGCAGAGGTAATCTGAAGTGGTGGTTACAATCCACTATGGAGGGTGGTCTTTGTCTCAGTTACCAGGGACAGAGTTACCCCCTAAAGCAGAACAGAATTATCAACAGGGCCCCTTTTCACTGTTAATAGTATCCTATTTGGATGATACTTCCTCATCCTTCCTGCATCTTCTAAGTGTTGAGTTTTTTCCTAGACTCCCCAACCCCTAGCAGCTTTCAGAGCTATTGTCTTCCTTGATGTGGACTTCTTGCCACTCTCCAGTGCTCATTTTCCTAGATTGGTTTCCAGGCCCTACTCTTTCTGGTTCAGCTTGCAGAACAGGGGTTCAGTGGACAACTCATACCATGGAATACTTAAATGTGACAATTGAGTATATTAAGAACATAGTACTGGGGAATGAAATAAAGGAAAAAGTGGAAGAAGAAATTTTTTGTTGGCAATCTAGCATTTTCTCAGGGTTTGCCATGCATTGAAACATGTCCTCCAAAAATGCACATGTTTAAGTACTTCCTTCTAGTACCTCAGAATGTGACCACATTTGGAAATTATGTCTTTGCTGATATAATTAGTTAAGGTGAGGTCATATTTGAAATTGTGCTGCTGCTGACATAATTCATTAAGATGAGGTCATACTGAAGTGGGCTGGACTTATAGTCTGATATGACTCCTGTCCTTATCAATAGGAGAAATTTGGACAGGGGGCACTCACAGAGGGAGAATGCCATGAGAATACTGGAGTTCGGGACAGGAAGCTAGGGGAGAGAGGCCTGGTGCGGTTCCTCCCCTGGTGCCTGCAGAGGAATGTATGTGGCCCGCCAGCACCTTGATCCCAGACTTCCAGCCTCCAGAACTAGGAGGCAATACATTTCTGTCGTTTAAAACACTCAATTCGTGGTACTTCACTGTGACAGGACTAGAAAACTAATGTAGGATTGCAAATTCAAGCCTCTTAGGGCCAGGCAAATGGCATTAATAAATGAAGCCTCAAGTCTGAGCAGTAAGAGTCCTGAAGACCTGGAATGTGTATGTGTTTTCTAAAGAGGATCACATTCCCAATGCTAACCACCATTGCCACCACCACCATCTGCTTTTTAAATTTTTGAGCAGATGAGTTATGATTTTAATGTTTTTCACCAAAATATCTGATATTAGCTTATGAAAAATTAAAGAATTATTACTTTAAAATGTGGTGAATCCTCTTACCTTGGAACAATAACAGAAATTATGCTATCTTTGTTTCTAGGTTTGTTCTAGGAGGTATCCAATGCTTTGGGATACACCGTCAGCACCTGCATTGTTCTCATTTGCCCATGTCTTCTCCTCTTTGGTTCTCTGTTCCTTGTGCATACCTTTTCTCATGCTGTTGCTGTTCACTGCTATCATATCTGACTCTTTGTGACCTCATGGACTGTAGCATACCAGGCTCCTCTGTCCTCCACTATCTCCTGGAGTTTGCTCAAATTCATATCCATTGAGTCAGTGATGCTATTTAACCATCTCATCCTCTGCTGCCCTCTTCTCCTCCTGCCCTCAATCTTTCCCAGCATTAGGGTCTTTTCCAATGAGTCAGCTCTTCCCATTGGGTGGTCAAAATTTTGGAGCTTTGGACCTAGACTTGTTTTTCAATGAAGCCTTCACTGGCTCTCTTATTGGAGAATTCACTACTTGTTCTGTTTTTAAGGGGTATGCCTTTTCTAAAATAGATAAGGTCCATGGACATTCAACTAAAAATACAATGTAGGACTCTAAAAGGTCTCTGATATTTTACACAGGTCATGGTATTACTGAGGTTCACTCAGGAAGGATTTTCAAAGGTGTGACTATGGAATAGGTGGGAGAGTGAGGTGCAGACGGGTTTCAGGTTCACAAGGACTTGCACAGTTTCAAGGTGGGATGTTAAGGTGGGCACCCAGAGCTGTCCCAGTAGGAGAGAGCTTAGAAGTTACTGATGAGCTGAAACACTTCCTGGTGATTGTGTTTTCTTGCATCTTTGGCAGTATGTGATTGCTGGTCACAAATAAAAACTGAACAGCATGATTTAGACATTTTAGGGAATTTTCTTTTGCACTAGAACTCAGTGTATTGGATTTTTGATGTTTAATTTCCGTAAAGTGTGGAATGTCCACTTAAATGAACTATTAACATCTTCCTCTCAATAAGTAAGGTAAACACTAACTAGGAAAAAGACTTCAGAATATTTTTTTTTCACTCATCAAAATATAGATTCTATAATGTAAGGAGGCTAAATAAAGACTAAAACAAAAATTGTGATATGTATATAATATGACTGTATAAAATACACTATGCTTTTTACTTTCTTCCTTTGTCTGATGTAAATACAGAACAAAGATGTGCTGCTCACCATTTTGTTCCACAAGAGTTAAGTCCTAACCCATTGAAGCTGCTTATGAACAGTAAACTCTGAGAAATTCAGGATGAAAAACACGATGAGGCACTCTGTGCTTTGGAAAAACATGCCCTTAGATGGTTAGATGCATATCTTAGGAAGAATTTCAAAAAGCCAGATTCTTTTATCAACATGTTTATATATACATATATATATATATACACACACACAGTCAGACATGACTTAGCAACTGAGCAACAACATACATTTTTTTAGTAGAGTCTTATTTTTTTTTTAATTACCTTAAAATATTTACAGACAGATGGATTTATATAACTTGGTGATAACACTAAAAATATACAGGGTATTTCATATTATTGCACTTCCTCCTTAATAATATATAAGGCATTTTACTTTACATAAATAAATAATAATGTATAATATCACACAACAGGTGTGGTACCAATTAAGTCAACCCTAAAATTAAATGAGATGAGTATGGGCAGCTAGTGTGCACATGTGCACTCAGCACTTGTCATGTCTGATTCTTTGTGACCCAATGGACTATAGTCCACCAGGTTCCTTTGTCCATGGGATTCTCCAGGCAAGAATACTGGAGTGGATTGCCATGCCCTCCTCCAGGGAATCTCCCCAACTCGGGGATGGAACTCGTGTCTCCTGCATCTCCTGCATTGCAGGTAGATTCTTTACCCACTGAGTCACCTGGCAAGCTCAAGGGAGGATACAAATATATGTAAATAAATTGGCTTCTCCCTTACTTCCTTGGAGCAGTTTCCTCAGAACTGAGTGGCTGTCTCCTGGGCTCTAGTCTTCAGCAAGACCTTGATTAAAACTTAAGTTCACAACTCTGATGCTGGATGTTTCTTTAAGTTGACATTAAATATTTTCAGTAATTTTCTGAGTTTTCTTGCTTCACACACAGAGAAAATTTAGTGCCTCAGACTTACTCAAATGACAAAACCTCCCATAGCGCCCTGGCTCGCACACACAGGCTCCATATACCCTGTGGCAATGGCCATTGTTGGCACAGTTACATTTCCTCTTGCAATTCTTCCCAAAGAATCCTTTTGGGCATCCTGGAGGGTAGAAAGACAAACAAAGTGAATATTTGCCCACATGCAAACCTCACTAGAGCTATTGTTACATAAGATAAGGAGACTGCAAAAGGTAAGATGTTTCTAATCTGATTAATCAAGAGACTAAAGAGATCTTTTAAAAACTACCCCTATGATTTTATATCATTTGCCCCAAATTCTACAATGACTTGCCATTGCTGTCAGTAATGTAACTCCAAATGTAAGAAGAAATGAGCCCCTGTGCTGGCTGACCTTATGTTGCACTAGTATCTCCCTGACTTCGGCTCCATCAGCAGATCCCTCTCAGGCACCCCTAAATCACCCCATTCTTTCTCCCTTGTGAGTCGGGTCACACGTGGCCCCCTGAGTCTGCAGCGCTCTTCCTTCTCTCTTGCCTGGCTCGATGTTTCCTCATTTTGAACGCTTCTGCTTAAGGGTCACTTCTCTACAAGTCGTTCCTGGCTCACACAGTCTGCATGGCCCTCACGGTTCAACCTCCAAGCACACGGCAAGATTTAACCTGAAATACCTACCAACATGTGTAACCTATATCTGCTTTGAACAAGACTATAAGTTCCATGAGGAAGGGCCAGGGTCTGTTTCATTTTTGTTTTCTTAACATATCATAAAGCCTGGCACAGTGTCTTGCAACACTTAATACATATATTTGAATAAATGAATAAAAATTGGTGGATAAGTAACTAGGGTGTGAGCATGAGCCTTCCTGCACCTCTCAGAGAGCAAACTTGGTTTTTCTATCTCCCCAGTTCTACAATCTGTGAAATCTAATAAACTCTCCATGATTTCTGGCAATCCCTGAAGACTGACATCTTCATGACTCTCTGCCTTCAGCTCCTGGGACTGTACAAGCAGTTTCTTTTTGTGTGTTTTATCAGCCCATGTAGAAAATGTGGTTTCTTGATTGGTTTCTATGAAAAATCCACACACAGCACTCATTGGATGGGTATTTCGTAAGTTTTTCGTGCATCATTTCTCCTCTCTCTCTCCTCTCCTTTCTTTTTCTGGTTTTCATCTCACATCCTCCCTGATTTGTCCAAAGAGCTTCATTTTCTTCTTTCTTTTAGTATGCAGAGCAAATCAATTCACCCCAGCCCCTGTGTGCAAACCTGCACACACAAACTCAACGTTTTGCTCAGTGGATGAGACAAGGCTTTATCTGTATCAGGATTCATCCTGCTTGGATCACAGCTGGAGATTTAAGTACCACTTATTTTGTTCTGTTATGCATTTATCAGTCAAAGCAATTGTGTGCTCTTGTGTATACACACACACACACACACACACACACACACAGCCCTTTATGTCTTCAGAAAAGCCCACCTTGAAAAATACAGACTCAGCTTTTATTCTATTTCTTATTAGAAACCTCAAGAACTTAAAGAGTTGTCTCACAGGACCAGACATTCCTACCGTCTCCACAGGTTTTCCCATGAACCCCTGGGGGGCACTTGCATCGCCCAGTCAGAGGGTAACAGGTGCCTCCATTCTGACAATCACAGATGTCATCATACTCTCTCACACTGGTCTCTGGGGAATGAGCTATGAAGAAAACATGAAGGTGAATATGCAGTGTAATACTGTCATTGTGACACAAATAGAGAGGGGAAAAAGATTGTCTATTAGAATTGATTCTCGGTAATTAAAATCTCTGTAACTTGCAGACGCAGGAGTCATCTCTGGCCTGTTCATCATTCCTGGGGGAATTACTGGTACAGGTAGTTAAAATGATGCTGACCAGAGAACTGCTAACAAGGTTTACATGCAAAATTTACCTTGCTCCTTAAACTCTTACCCTCACATTTTTCAGAACTACATAAACATTTTTGTTGTATAGATGTCACTAACCCTAATGAGAAACAAATTGCATCTTCCATTTTGAAAAATAGGAAGAAAATGTAGGAAAGAAGAGCCATGTGTTTTTAACCAGAAATGAATGTAACTAAGACTATCTTGAGGATTCCAAGGTATTCTGCACCATCCAAGACTGACGAAGACAAGCAATTGTTTTCTTTGGTTTGCTGTTTTGGGGGGAAGTGCTTAGTATTCCATTAAAAATAAACACGGTGTGGAAAATGCCTATGATTTTAAGCTTGAGTAAGTACAGCTGTTGAGATCATTTCAGTAGCCATTTAAATTGACATTTTATCATCATTGGCTAAATACTATAAAACTACATTTTTATTACCTCCTCTATCCACCCCCCCTACACCATTCCAGATGCTAATATGGAAACTTGATTTCTAACTCACTTTTTTCTTTGCTTCCAAGCCTGTGGTTACTATGACAAGGAAAGGAACAGGAAAGGGGAAAAAAAGGAGTAATAAAGAAATAAACTGGCAACAGACATGGTTGAGACCTGCATTACTAATTTACATGTAGTAAGTCTTTGAATTTTTATAGCAACTAAAGACTACACATTTTAAATATATATACATCTGGAAAATGAAGCTAAGGAAGTTTAAGTAGCTTGCACAGTATCTGGGTTACAGCAAGGCATCTTCATCAGCACACCAACACCATCACTTGCTTCAGTTCAGTTCAGTTCAGTCACTCAGTCGTGTCCGACTCTGCGACCCCATGAATTGCAGCACACCAGGCCTCCCTGTCCATCACAAACTCCCGGATTTTACTCAAACACATGTCCATCGAGTCGGTGATGCCATCCAGCCATCTCATCCTCTGTCGTCCCCTTCTCCTCCTGCCCCCAATCCCTCCCAGCATCAGGGTCTTCTCTCCCACAAAAAGAATATGGTATCACAGAGTGTGTGCATGCATGTGAGTGTTCAGTCATGTCTGACTCTTTGCAACCCCAGGGCTAGGCTCCTCTCTCCAAGGAATTTTTCAGGCAAGAATACTGGAGTCGGTTGCCCTTTCTTAATCCAGGGGATCATGGATTTGCTAAATACTTCATTAACATCAAAGAGAGCATTTATCTAGAGAAGAAAACTTGAAACCAAACATGTCCCAAACCATAGCTGGATGATTTGGAAAAAGTCATGAATCTTCCCTTCCATGTAATACATAGTCCATTCATTTGTTATATGAAAATACTTTAGTCTTCTCTTTCTACTGGAGAGATCCCTCACAATAACAAAGAAGATTGTCAATGTGAAATCTCTTTAAAAGAAATGGAGTCCTAAAGTGTGCTGTTAAAATTAATATGTAGTAATTTTTCAGTTGTTTCCTTTGTAACTACTTGGAGAAATTCCTAAAACATCCAAGTAGACATTTTCATTATAGACCACTAAAGATACTGGGTTAGATCTAACCAATGGGAAAACTAACTTTCCAGATCCCTGAAGAATTTTTTGTATGTCTCTTGCTACATAAGAAGAGCTGGTACTCTTAGAAATATTAGTGATGAATGATTGGTCATTTCCATTTTTATAGTTTACAGGGATTTTTAAGAAAATATCCTCACTTTCCCTTTTTGTCAAAGATTTAGTGATCATGATTTTTTTTCTTTCCAATTTGGATTGCTCTGTTTTAATTTTTATAGAAAAAAAATGAAAGAAGATATAAATTTCTGCTTTCAGGGCCAGACTACCCTTTATAGGACCATGTGAACACTTAAAGAATCTCAAGTTTTTCCAAAACCAAAGAAGGGGTTGTGTTATTTTCATTTTGTCAGGAAGTTCATTTTCAACATTTGTATATTAATTTTGTGTCAGACATGTTTTATTCTCATGGATTTGCAATAGATTTCTACTTTTATTTCTCATGCTAACATGTTATGGATCAAGGGTGTGGAAGACACATATTTACCAACAAAATTTACAATAAGGGGTATTAACATTTACTTCCTAATAGTCATGCAACAAGATTGATTTGTGTGTGTGTGCTTAGTCGCTCAGTGGTATCGACTCTTTTCAATCTTATAAACTGTATGTAGCCTGCCAGTCTCTGTCCGTGGGATTTCCCAGGCAAGAAAATTGGAGTGGGTTGCCATTCTTTTCTCCAGGGGATCTTCCCAACTCAGGAATCAAGTCTGTGTCTCCTGCAGTGGCAGGCAGATTCTTCACCACTGAGCCACCTGGGAAGTCCCAAATTTATTTGATCCATTTTATATAGTTGACTATACCAAGTGGCCGATCAGTATGGCTGGAGTCTCAATACAAAGCTTCATTCATTCATGCACTGGAGCCTCCAATTTGGAAACATGTAAATAAGCTCCCAAGCTAGCAAGGGAAATAGAAGAGGAGCATAGCTAACTTGAATCTGATGGACACAGACAGACAGACAAATAGACAAAGAGGAGAGAGAGAGGCTTTAAACCCACTAGAAATATAAATGGCTGTTAGACTAGGGTCATCAAATAAAGCTTCATGCCATAAATGGCAATGGACAAAGATGGCAGTTTAGCAAAAGGCACAAAGCTGAAAAGTAGAAAGCATTAAGTAGTGAGTAGTTTAGTTTGTTGGAAATAATAAGCTGGTCAGATCTGTGGATAAAAAGAGAGAAGGATTTATGAGGGCCTGAGAATAGATGGTTGTCAGTGACTAGATTAGAAGCGTAAGCTTTATGTATCAGGAAATGGGACACTTCTGAAGCTGTTTGGGCAGCAGGGAGACAAGATCAGAGTGATGCTTGAGGAAAGTCCTCAGCAGTCTAACTAGTAATTCTGGGGAAACCACTTCACTATGTTATAATCCAGGTTTTGCTTCTTTTATATTTCATAGTAGAAACAATATTTGTGCTCTTTCTTCCCATATTCAGGGGCTTCAAAAGAAAAATCTGCTCATACCATCTTCCAAGCCATTCACAAAGAAAACTCTTTTATTAAAAATTTATAAGAGAAATTTAAAAAGAGAAAAAGGAAATAAAGGTAGTCAATAAATTTGAGTTTTATTACGTGGCAGTTATAGCACCTGCAAATATACCTCCCTTTAAAATATAAAGGAAAACATTTATTGGAGGTATTATTGTACAAATCACTGACATTAACTCATGAGAGGCTTATATAAAAATCTTAAAATTGTCATTGCCTATACTTACATAAGTTTTAAAGAAAAAGATAAGAAAACACAAACAAAAAGAGGCAACAGCCAAGCAGTTCCATTAACTATACTTCATAACACAAATCATTTTACTCTCTTTTTTCTTCACAGGGAGTAGCTTGCCAGGGCCTAATGATTTATTTAAATGGAGGGATTTTTACAGGCTGAGGATATTAGGATCCTTTATTAACTTTCATGTTCAACGGATAAACAAGAGATAGCACATCAAGTTTCCCAGGGAACACAAAATTTCCCATTTTAATCACATGTTCAGTTTGAAACCTCAGTGCTTCATAGACATTCTTTGTGCACAACAAATAAATTGGTTTCCCATCCATATCAACCATTAATCTTGTTAAAACATTTTGGGGAGAACACATGTAAAGAACTCATCACCAGTATTTCACCCGCAGTAAAAGGAGAATTCATCACCCTCCACCAATGCTCCAAAGTATTACTTACTTTCATTACAAAGAATGCCTCCCCAGCCATCGGGACAGGAACACCCACTCTTTCCTTCCTGGCATCGGCCTCCATTCATGCAGTCCTCACAGCTCAAACTGCAGTCCTGTCCAAAGGTGTGATCTAAACAAATTGGAATGAGACGCCGTTTTAGTGAACCCTACATGTACTATCTACATCACTGAAAATGGAGATGAAACCCTTTATTTACCCCAACAAATAAACATGCTCCTTGAGCACATTTTCTAAAGAGTACAGAAAAAAATAATAAAGCAAAGAGATACCTTTTAAAACAGACCTTGGAATGTAATCCCTAAAAAATACTTAGGATCTTTAAGAAAGTAAAAAAAAAAAAAAAAGAAAAGAAATTACCATTGATTTCTGAACACAGAAATAATGTTCCCGGCACTTTAGTGTGTGTGTGTGTGTGTGTGTTTTCTTCTAGGCTTTTTTATACAATTTTTTTTCTTTTTTTTCCAAGTAAGCCTTTTTACTGAGATTTAATATACAGGTAAAGAAATGCACAAAACTCAAATGTACCCTTCAGACTTTTCCCCCACATTGTCAACAACCCCATGTAAAAGCCTCCCAGATGAAGATAAAGATTATCACCAGCATCACAAAAAAATCAAAGGTGATTTGATGACTCTTAATCATTAGCCTTACAAATTAAGCACCATTGTGATTTATACTGCCATGGAATATTTCCCCTTATTTTTGAACTTTATATGAATAGAATCGTAAGTATGTACTCTTTGATATCAAGATTCTTTCATTCAATATAATGTTTATGAAACTCGGTCATATTGTGGGTTCACTAGTTTTTAAGTTTTGCCCATTTCACAATGGGGTCTTTCAGATGTCCCAGTTGAAAGCCTGTCACGTTTAGCGAGGTTTCTCTACCTTGGCAGATTCTGAATTTCAGTCTGCCTCCTAGCACCACAAAACTGCTGGTAACTGTGGTTAGCTCCTCACCCTCTTAGCAGCTATCTGTAGATTTCCTGGCTTCTCTGTCTGCACTGCCCATGCGTTAGCAAATGGCTCAAGGCGAAATGTAGCACAGACTGTCCATCTCACTTGTCTGAATGTCTCTTCTCTCTAGACCTTGGCCCTCAAGTCCTAACTGCCCTGGTAGCCCTGAACTATTTCAGTTCAGATACAGAGTAGCCCAAGTATCAGAAGCTTGATTAAGAAACATTAAAGCACTTCTATCTTTATGTAGATGCAATTACTGATGTTATGTTTGACCATCACATATAAACAAATCTTCATTTTACTGGAAGCATTCTAAGGCAATCATTAAGCTTTGATGCTCTTAAAATACGAGGAATACAGGAAGAACAAAAAGAGCAGTTCTGTCTTACAAAGAAAAGAAAAAGCAGCAGCAGGCTGGCTGCAAACTGTTACTTTTGAAAGAAGTTATGCTAATTTATTTTGATCAGAAGTGATTTGATGCTTGAGTTCTGTTGAGTGGATATATAAGAAAAACTGTGCACATTTGTAAAGATATTTTTTCTTGGTCCATTTGAGCATATTGAACCATTGGTTCTCTGCATTTTAAAATTTAAAAAGGATCTAGATTTTCAGGCTATTTGAAGTAAATTTTAACTATACAAAAATGACTTCTAGTTGAGTTTAAACTGTTAGAATTAAAAGGCCCCAATTCTTGTCTCCACAATGCTAATTCAAATATATTTTTCAACTCCATTTCACTGTATCAAATTTCCATCACCCCGCACCACCTTGTCCATTCATATATACATAGCAACCCTTTATTGGCAAAAGGAAGAAAGATAAGAGATGATGGATTTGATAGGGAGCTGTGAAGAAGTAATTTTGGTCCCATGTATCTTGTCAATATCACATTAAAACACTTTTATTTGGCATTAAATATTGATAACAAAATTGTCTATAAAAGAAATTCTGTGAATTATCTAAAAATAGAGGGAAGAGGTGATTATAATGAAACATGTTCATTTACCCACCAACACTGTGTAAATCAGTCAGTTCTCCTGGAATATCTTGTCTCTCCTCCTCATTGTCTTCATCTTCATGGGAGAGAGGCAGAGAGGTGGCCACATAAGGAAGCAGTTGAGGTGGGCTCTTGAATAGAAGACCCGGAAACCTCACAATGTCTAATTCTTCTTCTTCCTCTAGTTCATCATCTAAAGCTAAGACCACACAGAGAAATGCTTGGATTCCACATGCTGGTTAAAAGAAGGGAGAACTGAGCAAGGGTTGACGAGAGAAATGAGAAGAGTTTGAACTAGATAGCCAAGGCAGGGGGCAGCTGAAAGGTAAAAGTCTTTGAGAAGACCATTTCAAACAGTCTATTGTAAATGAAGGTGAGACACAGCAAGCACAGAGTGGAAACGGCCACAGGGAGAATAAAAGGGGAAAAGAAAAGATCTTAGTCTGTGAAGAGAGAAAGGGGAGGACAGGTTGATTTCAAGAATATATGGTCTCCGTGCTCCTGAAGAATAAGACAAGGGCTGAAGTCATTTAGAAGAGATTTGAAAGAATTCTTCACAGAGACTTACAGATGCAAGTTTTCCCATCGCTTCCAATTTGGTAGCCTTCCTCACAAGAACACTCATAGGTTCCAACAGAATTGATGCACAGTTGGTCACAGATGATACTGACATCCAGACACTCATCCACATCTAGGAAAATTCAAACAATGTCTGCTCTTCGGTGTGGAGATAAAATAGACATTATGAACTCATGGGCATATTTGTCACCTCTATTAACCAATGACAAAGTACTGCTACGCAGAACATGTGTGTGTCTGCGTGCGGTGTGCTCAGACGTGTCTGACTCTTTGCGACCCCACAGACTGTAGCCCTCCAGGCTCCTCTGTCCGTGGGATTTCCCAGGCAAGAATACTGGAGTGGGTTGCCATTTCCTACTCCAGGGGATCTCCCTGACCCCAAATTCTTCCTCAAGAATATCCTGCCAATTATTTTCCTTTTATTCATTTCCAAGTTTACCATCGTTTATCCATATGCATAGACAATGTCTTTCTGAGATCTCGTTCATAAGATTTTGATGAAGAATTTCAAACTTACATAGTCTCAGGCTGTGTATCATTTAGCAGAATGTTCATTCACTCTTGAATTATTCAACATCTATGGCAAAGCATTTACTCAATGCATAATTTTGTACATGATTTGTGGAGAATTTTAGAGATGGAAGAATCCTAGGTTTAGATCTCATACAACTTACTGGTGTTAAATTCACCTCCAAGCCCAGGCTTTGGTCAATGTGTTCATGATTCTAAAAGGTCATTTAGGAAACTGAGTTTCTAGGCTGGCCTCAGATTGTAGACACCTTTTCCATTTGGATGTGTGTACCCAAGTATGTATATTCTCGCCATATAATCATCTCTTGGCTCACTCTGTTTAACAGCAGATGGTACATGAAATTCAATTTTTTTTTGGCCCTGTTAATTGGATGGGAGGTGTAAGTAGTAATATGTTCTACTGTGTTTAGAATATATAGATATCATAGTTGTATGTTCTTTGTTGTTATCGACACTGCAGGGCTGGGGAGTTTGGCATCTACGTGAAGAAACATACCTAGCATCCTCAACAGAATTTAAGAATTTGCTTCTTTAATCCAAGAAACACTATTTTCTCTGGGGCATTAAAGTCTTCTTGTGGAATTTGACTGTAATTGAAATAGATAACAATATTCTCATCTTTGATTTCAAGAAAAATATGGTTCAAAATAATGGTAATAATGACCACAAATAAAAATTTAAAGATTATATATTTAGGGTAAACTTGGTAAAGCAATTTTTAGCAATGACTTATATGAGCCCTTCACAAAAATGTGAATTTACTAAGTTCAAACTCCTCTATGATAGGGGCCTTCCTGATGGCTTGGATGCTAAAAAATTTGCCTGCAATGCTGGAGACTTGGGTTCAATGCCAGGGTCACGAAGATTCCCTGGAGAAGGGAGTGGCAACCTACCCCAGTATTCCTGCCTGGAGAATTCCATGGACAGAGGAGCCTGGTGGGCTACATATATGGGGTTGCAAAGAGTCAGATACCACTGAGTGACTAACACTTTCACTTCACTTTCACTTTCATGATATTATAAAAATTTATCTGTCAGCTAGAAATCCTCTAAAAGGTAAGCAACAAATCAGTTAGAAAATTATAGAATAACTCATCTTGAAGCGTGCATTAGCTAGATTAACATCAGATATATAAAGGAATCTGATACTATGGCTCAAACTGGCAATCCTTTTGCTGCTCTTGTCTAATTAAAATGACTTTCAATAATCAACTCAGTTTCCAGTCAAGATTACCAAAAGCAACTCCTATAGCATTATGCTATGGCTTGCTGGAATCTTTCACTTGCCTATGTGTATTAAGTTAGGTAAAAGGGATTATGAACCAATGAATATAATAATAATAATAATAGCTACTTTTAGCTGAGTGATTTCTTGATGTCAATCACAGTAGCAGGCCCTTTACATTGATTAGGTTTCTTAATTTATCCAGTAACCCCATAACTGTCTTCACTTTACTGATGAGGATTTGAGGCTCAGAGCACTTAGTGTCACCAAAGTTCATACAATAGTATGTGGCTGGACCACAGAGATCCAAGTTTCTTTAAGGTGAAAGCCTTTCTCACCCTAACCCTCTGCCTCAGATATTCCTCCATTGATTGCCCCATCACATCACGGATTTCATGTTAGAGCTCAGGAATTTACCATCACATCCACAACCATCAGAACTGATCTGAAAGCCTTCCCGACAACTGCATTCATAGCCTCCTGAATAGTTGATACAGAACTGGGCACAGCAGGCTTCTCCAGTGTCACACTCATCAAGGTCTAAAGGGGCGAAAGGACATTTTTGTTATTTAAGAGATAGGAATTTAATTCACCTATAGAGATGCTGATAAGCCCCACTTCTAAATTAAAACCATTTTACTAATTATTTTCTATTTCTCAGGCTACAGACACTGAATAAATGATAACACAAAAAGAATGAGGCTTGCATTTGGATCAATGTTTCTGACATGCTTCTCCTATGCCTAGCATTTATTTGAAAAGCATGTAAATAATCTCCAAATGCATTTAAAAGCACAGGGAAAGAGCTCTCTGCTATTTTTCCTGTTTAAACAGCAATCTGGCTGAATACACACAGAACCTGAAGAACAACAATTAAAAAAAAAAAAAACAGCTTGAGAAGCAGAGCTAAAATATTCCATTGAGTGAATAATGGCTACAAAAAGGAGGCAGTCTTAGGCCCCTATGCGTGTGTTCTTCTAAGAGCTTTGGATGAAAGAATGCTCCCAAGGAAAAGAATTCACAGGACTGGGAAGACAAGTGGTTAAAGGCAATTCAAAGAGAGCACAGACAAGCATCTTAAACATTATGTGTTAAATTACAGAATATTTCAGGGCATTTGCTTGAACTTTTCGATGATACATTGATGGGGATGAGTTTTTACTATAATCGGTGACACTATTACCCTGGAGTGTCCTATCAGATAGACAGTTTTCTAAATTATGATCTTTAAGTCTCCTTCGGCACTGTCCTTCTAGAATTCTACAATCTGCCATGTATCTTCCTTTATTTGCCCTAGGGAAAATAAAAATTAATCAGAATAGGTCAAACTGAAACCTTTCAGCAAAGGATAATCTATTTATCCTAAGTTTTGAGATAATCATTTGTAATATATTTGGCTAAGGGGTAGAACAGACTCATTGCCCACTGCTAGACATCTGGAAACTGTGTGGTCAGGGTTTGTGGCTATAGGCCTTCAATTCTACCCGCTTTGTTGAGCTGTTAAGTTGGGTGGCCTGTCAGTGCTGAGTTTACAAAAATCCCTTTGCTCCATAACTACGTGAACATATATAAAAGATCAGTGTCTCAATTAACCTTGGAAAGGGTATCAATGTAAGAAAAGGCAGACAAGAGAAAGGAAAGAAAATGCAATCAATTAACCATGGTTAGGGGTCACCATAAAATATCTAAATGGAGGTCATTTGGACACAAAACATTCTTTCTCCTACAAAATGTCACAAGCAGTGCTACTCACAAAGTTCTAGATTATATTTTTTTCCCTTACATTAAAACTTCCATTGTCTTTTGGATTACATAGCATGGATATAGAAGGCAAAAAATTTAAAACTTCAGTTTTTTTATCTAAAACATTGCTTTTAAAATCTTTTTTATCTATTTTTTTTAATTAGAGGATAATTACTTTACAATATTGGATGGTTTTTGCCATACATCAACCTGAATTCACATTAGGTACACATATGTCCCCTCCTTCTTGAACCCCTCTCCCACCTCCCTCCCCACCCTATCCCTCTAGTTTATCAAAGACCATGGGCTTTGCATTCCCTGTTTCATAAACTGAATTTCCACTGGCTATCTATTTTACATATGGTAATGTATTAATGTATATGTTTCAATGCTATTCTCTCAAATATTCCCACCCTCTCCTTCCCCGACTGTGTTCAAAAGTCTATTCTTTATCTCTGTGTCTCCTTTGCTGTGCTGCATGTAGGAACATCATACCACCTTTCTAGATTCCATATATATGCATTAATATACAATATTTATCTTTCTCTTTCTAACTTACTTCACTCTGTGTAATAGGCTCTAGTTCATCCACCTCATTAGAACTGACTCAAATACACTCCGTTTTTATAGCTGAGTAATATTCCATTGTGTTATATGTACCACAACTTCCTTATCCATTCATCTGTTGATGGACATCTAGGTTGCTTCCAGGTCCTAGCTATTGTAAATAGTTGCTGCAATGAACACTGGGGTTAAAATATTACTTTTTAAGTTTTGTGGGGAGGAGTGGTTTCTTATTTCAAGATTTTTTTAAAAAGTCTTCTCATATACCACCAGAGCCTCTAAATACATACATCTCATGATTCCTTATTCTATCTAGTAAGAAGCACAATCACATCACATTAATTGGAAAAATGAGTTCTTCAATCTATCATTTTATGATCCATTTTGGATTCTTCTTCTTTTACCATTCCTCTGGGGCTATTTTTTGTCTCATGTATAGAACTCATTAGAAATCCCATGCATCCTTTCTTAAAATGCCCTGTCCCTTCAAACCTGTATCACTGTTTTCCTAAATTTCTTGATTCCTTCTCAGATCTTTTTTTGGTAAGATCTTATTTTTAATTCCTCTGCCTCTCTGATGATCATATTTTTCCTACATTGGCCAATATGCCAAATATTACAACACTGCAGAGAAATTCACCTGTAAATTTAAAAATTTTAAATTTAGCCCTGATCAAAAATACAGAATCAATTATAGCAAGTAAAACAATTAAACATTTCAACTATGACTTCAGAAAAGCATCAAAAGTAAACCTTGAAAGAACCTGATCTTCTGTATCTGTCTTCCACACATAGTCACTGGATAAAGCACCAAAGAGTAGAATAATTTTTTTTCTGATAACTACCAATTGTTAAATTTAGTGAACTTATTGCTGGTGAGACACTTGTGTTTTTTGTGTAGCTGTCTTTCAAACTGTGTTAACACATCACTAGGTTTTATCCTTAATAAATGCTTGCATTTAGGCAAGACTGACCATTTGCAGACTAGATGACTTATCTTCACATTTATTTATATGTTCTCATGTAAGAAGAAGTTGATTCTAAAATAAGCTAAAAAGAAAATCATTTCTCTCATGCATGAATGTTTTTACAAAGCATTCATGGCCATAATCTGTTCTCAGGCAAGTAGGCAGACTATGTATATGCACACTCCAAACAAATCATTGCCTTTACTCTAGAGAATATTTGGTTTTTAGGAATGAGTGTTATTTATTGAAAATGAAATAAACTTGAGCCATCAACTAAACAACGTCGTCATGTTGACTGCTGAAATCTCATAAATACGCAATTTTCTATATTTTGACCCTGGCAGATGCAATTTTTTCTGGCTGTAAATATGAACTTTACCAAACTGTACTTTTCAAAGAATCAGGAAAGATATCAAATTATAAGCTGCAAACAAAAGACTTAACAAAATTCCAGTTTCCCTTACCAAATAGTCAAAAGGAAAGGATAAGAAGGAAGGGAGGGAGGGAAGAAGGGAGGAGGGAAAAAAGCAAAGAAATTCTTAATTTTTTCCAGACATCCAAATGTTAGCAAGGTAGAAATCTGTAAGCATATTTTTCATTACATAAGAAGGTGCAAGGCAAGCAACTGGCTTCATTAAGCTAACCACTGTAGATTCTGAGAAAAATGCAGAAGGTAATGTTGGATTAAGAAATAACAAGCAAAGATATTGTTTTGGTTTAAAAATTTATGAAACCCAAATACTTTAAAATCCCTTAAAGTTCACTGTCACATTAGTGCCAAACTAAAAAAATCCCAACAACTTAGGTTTTTGAAATTCACCTCTTCACTTACGGTACTTCAATTTATTTTGAACCACACTGAGTAGCATGAGATGGTCAAAGTTTGTTTTTGTTTGTTTGTTTGGGTACTCATATCATAATTTTTAAGAAAGGTGATATAAAATATCACAAAAGAAAACATGCAAATAGGGTATCCTAATTCTCAAATGATGACAGGTTGTTTTAAAGGCTTGTAGGTGCTCTCAGACCCAGGGCACATAGTAGTTTAGTTTGATGTTCATGTTCAGTAGTTCAGTTCTGTCTGACTCTTTGCGACCCCATGGACTGTAGCCCGTCAGGCTCCTCTATCCATGGAATTTTCTAGGCAAGAATAGCAAAGTGAGTTGACATTTCCTTTTCCAGGGCATCTTCCTAACTCAGGGATCAAACCCGAGTCTCCTGCGCCTCCGGCATTGGCAAGAGGATTCTTTACCACTGTATGACCTGGGAAGCCCCAACGTATTGCTGAGTGACTACTATGTGCGGATACCTGGCCGGGCTGAGGTCTGTAAGATTTGTAGGAAACTTCACCTTGGGAAGTCTGTTATGTAAATAAAGGAAAACATGCTCTTTCATTCAAGAGCTTTTTAAAAAATGCAACAGTATTCCAGGAAAGTCTGAGGCATAATAGCTGCTTCTAACAATAGGGAGGCTGAGAAAGAGGGATAGAGTGATGTTGGGGAAATTTCTTGCAGGAGTAGGAACACTAAAGATGCTCACTCTCCCAATTTTTGGTAGATATTCCTTTTTCTCAGAAGTTCTAGATTAAACATTTCACTATGAAGCAAGCTGGGGTGGAATTTATTCTTCTCATTGTCTCCTGTGATATGATTTAATAATATGTTGAAAAAGTTGTCCTTTCCGATGGCTTTGAGCTGGGTTTTCCAAAGAATAATATCTTCTAAAGTTTGCTTTTGGAATGTAGCTACCTGCCATGTCAAAGTTGAACATGTACCCAAATTAACACCAAGTTGAGAACCAATGAACATGATTAGCTTCTGCTTGAGGTGGAAAGAATTAGGATGGCAGCATTTGGTTTTTGAATTACAAATTACATTAGATGGTTAGATAAGCCTTGGAATATTTTCCAGAAATAAAACTGTTAAGTCACATATATCACTAATAAGTTTTAAATCTCCTTTAACTCAAAGTAAGTTTCTTGAAACACTATGATATCTTAGTAAATAAATATTTCTTTTACATTATCCAGTAGCCAAAGACACTGTTCATTTTACTTGTAGTTTGAGATTTGTGGCTACATTACAGCACCAAGTATTAGAGAAGAAAAGGCTAGATGAATCCAGGGCAACCTCTGAAGGAAGATAGCATCCACCATACATTACCTATGCATGTTTTCTCATCTGAATCGAGCCGGTATCCATGGTTACAGGAGCATCGGGGCCCACCAACTGCATGTTCACAGTGATGGGAACAACCACCATTGTTCTTTTCACAGCTATTGACAATTTCCAATTCAACCCCTTTCCAAAACAAGCAAAGGGAGGATTATTAGCATAACAACAGAGAAATATGAATACATGGCAATAATGGGTACACTCTCTCTCTGTTGGGAAGAGGACAAACTTTATTGGAAATTTGTAAACACTCTGAGCATATAAAAGTTTGAGAACTATTAAGCATTGTACATATCTGACACTGAAGTGAAGTGTGAGTTGTTCAATCATGTTCAACTCTTCGTGACCCCATGGACTGAGCCCTCTAAGGCTCTGCTGTCCACGGAATTCTCCAGGCAAGAATACTGGGTAGCCATTCCCTTCTTCAGGGGATCTTCCCAACCCAGGGGTTGAACCTGGTCTCCTGCATTGCAGGTGGATTATTTACCATCTAAGCCACCAGGGAAGCCCTGTACATATTTATATCATATCAAAATAATAATAAACCTATAAATAATATTAAAATGACAAGGTAATACAGAAAGGTAATGAGTCCACCAGTGGTTATTAAAACACATCTTAAAGGATACTTCCCTATGGCAATTTTTGGTATTTTCAGAGTGTAAATATATATGTGTGTGTGTGTGTGTGTGTGTGTGTATTGAATCAATGATCAGAAAGCAAATAGTTTGCCAGTTGACATATCTGTTCTCAAACTAATGGTATGTTAATATGTGCCCCTTTCCTAGGCTGTGAGCACTGTTAAAACTGTATGGAACAAAATAATGGGACAAAAGTATGAACACAAAACCTGTGAGTTAGCTGATTATATGTAACTCGCATCATGTTTATAGCTATGATGTATATAAGAGTCATTTTGTATATAAACATCCTATTAATGCAAACACCAATTTGCTGATTGTGGTACATGCCACTAATTTGGGGCATTAGAGGGGACATCCACCTCAATATACAGATGCCAACTTTCCTGAGCACACAGGTATTATAATCAATCATTTTCTAAGTGAGAAAGTGAAAAATAAAAGCATGCTTTGAATCATTGTGAAAAATACAGAATTAGATACTCTGCTATTTTCACCATTGGTCTCTATCGTTCTTCACTTGTGTTGCTTGGACACACCACTAATGAGAGTGACTACCTTGGTTCATTTCCTTTCATTTTTACCTCCTGAATCCTTTGAGAGGAGAAAGATGGGCAAGAACAGAACAAAGGCACTCAGGATTGTGGCATTCTTTGAGAACCTATATTACCGTTCACACTGCTGAGGTATCTGCTATTTTTCTTGTATGGTTACAGTACAGAAATCATACTCCCGGATCCCAGCATCCTGTCTAGGGTAGGCAGCAGCCTTACATATCCCAGAGCAGCCAGGACATATCTCTGCCTTTGTGCTCATCGCTCTGTGCCTTCATCATCTTGTATCACCCAGCTCATAACAGATGTTCAAAAATAGGTTTTGAATGACTGAATAAACAAAAGAAGGATTATGCTAATCAATTTATTGTTGAAAATAAGAATGCCTTTGGGTTTAGAAACAGCTAGTTTAGGGCTGAGCTAAATGAGAAAGCTAAAGGAAAGATTGAAATAATTAAGGGAACTGATATTTTTCACAATATGTTAACATATACTCTTTAGGGAGACATATTTCAAATTTTGGCTCTGATTCTTGTTTTTCTCCTGTGATCAATGCGGCTCTAAGATTGCTGGAGATAATTTACTTTAAATATAAATGGCATTATTATAACCTCACAAAACCTATATGAGGCTAAAACAAGTTCATACTCACCTATAACTTACCACCAGAAGTAAATGTTTTTGATATGGATGATACAGTTAAACTATAGTTCTTAAAAATATGCTTTAAAAAGTTTAAAAACTGATCCTTGTGGTTTCTCATAGCAAACAATCATTATTTGCTCAATATATTAAATATGCATTAAATGTATATGGAATTTAAGTTTTCATTATATATTTCCTGGTAGTTGTAGAAAGTTTTATTTAACCATGCTGGATCTGGAAGTTTTAAATTTCTAACCACAAGATAGTGATAGTTCATTCACAGAGCACATTGAGGATTCAACATTTATGCTATTCAGTATTTTGAGAACTTCTGAAAAGAAATGACATAGGTACAAAATATCATTGTCTTAGGAAAAATTTAAAACAATATTTGCCTAAAATAGGCTGCTATATGAAGAACACATAATTTATTGTTAAATATGACCACGTTCTGAAAACACTTACTCCACCTACAAGTTTTGAAACATTCATTTTCACCAAGAAAGTTTAGTATGTCAGTTAGTAAATATTGAGGTCTGGTGAGAGCCACACAAAGAACTTAGCCAAATATTCACATAAGGGAAATAAATGTAAATATACATTCAACCAAATGAATTCAACTCTAGGGCAAATTGCTTTCCCAAGTAAATTCTACGAAAGCTTGAACCTCACGATTCATTAGCAATAATGGCCCCTTCTTTCATGATAACTGAGAATGCACCAGTCTGATTGCAGGAGTTTTTATTTCAGGCATCTGTAAAATGTCCTCATCTCCTAAACCTCTGACCACATTAAAAAGCCAAAATATTAATAGTATAGAAAAACCCCTCGACATTTCTCTCTGCCTGAAAGAACTCCTTGGGGCACCAAGAGAAAGACTCACTTTGGAAAAAGTTATATCCTAACTAGTTAATTCTTCCCTTCCATTTTATTTAGTTTGCTCTTTAAAAGATAAATATCACTGCAGCAAAACTGCCCTGTCTTTAAGCAGTAGAAACAAACCAACAGAGCTTATGGCCATATTGGCAACCCAGGCATTAAATAAATGTAGAGCTTTATGCAGTGGAGGAGAATGAAGAAGTTAGTGACCTTAAGACTGTCTCTTCATGAGAGAGCTTAGATAAGAACACTAGCTGATTTATTCTGTTTGTCACTATCTTTATTCTTCTTCATGATCAAAGCTGATCAAGAGATGTATGATGTATACAAATACATAACAAAGTTAAAAGGATAATATATTTGGAGCTTAGAGACACTAGTTCAAGTCCTAGTTCAGTCACTGACTAATTTTGTATCATTGAACTTTGGGCTTTGGCCCTGATAGGAGAGAACTGGGAAGGGCACCGTTGGAGCTGAGATCAGAAACCACACGTGGTACTACCATCTAGGGCTGCCCCTCACCCTGCTGGTTCTTTTGTTCTTTCTGGCTCCTTTTCCCTGAGTTTTGCACTGGAGTTATTAGTGTCCAATAAATATTGCAGGACAGAGGTGGTGATGGATGACAGACTCCTCACAAAGGAGACCCATGGGTCCAAGAGAGCCCCAATCCAGAAGACCTGAGACTTAGTCCTTGTGGTCTACAAAGAGGATCATGATGCTGACCACATTCTGTGGACTCTGGGCTCCTATTTCATCGAATTGAAATGAGGGGGTTGGCCTTCTAAGCTCCCACTCCCACCCTATTCCAGTGGAAAACATTCTAAGGAGCTCTTACTTTGGCAAGTTATTCAGCACAATCCTTTTATTACTCTTGCTTAATACTTGTAAAATGCCACACATTCCTGGGCTGTGATCACTGTCACTTACTGTAACACTGTTTTCCATCAGCTCCCAGCTCAAAACCAGGGTGGCAGGCACAAGTGAAGGATCCCACTGTGTTCACACAACGATGGCTGCAGGGAGCAAGCCTTTCAGCACACTCGTTTATGTCTGCAGAAAGAGATGCACAGGAGCTGTGTCTTTGAAGGTGGAATTAAGACTTATTTACAAACTATAAACATGAACGAAAGCATCCCCTCCCCTTCAACCCCTAACAACAATGCCAACAAACATAACAGTAAAATATCACACAGGCTCCATATTTGCAAATAAACCAACGTAAAATGACAAGAACTCTGCGGCAGGTCTCACTCATGTTCTTAAACACTTTTTTCTATTAGAACCTACTTCTTATTGTTGTTTAGTCGCTCAGTTGTGTCCAACTCTTTGTGATCTCATGGACTATAGTCTGCCAGGCTCCTCTGTCCATGGGATTTGCCAGGCAAGAATACTGGAGTAGGTTGCCATTTCCTTCTCTAAGGGATCTTCTCAACCAGGGACTGAACCCACATGGCCTGCATTGGCACGTGGATATTCTGTACCGCTGAGCCACCTGGGAAGCCCCATGAGAAACCATTGCTATCTATTAATTTGAAGAAAGAGAAAACAAACAAAAATAGACCTTTTCTATCCTCTAACAATACAGACAGAACACTTTAATTTGTCATTGTGAATATATATCACATTCTTAACCAAAATTGGTATCTCTTAAGACAGTACAAGTGGCCCCACACAATGCAGATTTGGAGTCTTCTTAACTAGCAATCCATAGTACATGTTCCACATATGATTGTCACAGTGCCATTTAAAACCTGGTGCCCTCTCTTTCTCGATACCAATAAACAAGTCTATTCAGTATAACATCATTTTGTGGCCCAGGTAGTTTATGCTCCCCTTACTCCACCCCTGCCTTAAATGGATAGGTTTCATCATCATTTTCCCAAATAGAACTTCCCCCTTATATTGTCCTGCATGTCACTCCTATCAGAACTCTTAATTTAAGAGAAATGCTCATCTTTCTAAGGTATTACAAAACTCTAAGTAGGCAGTAACTTTGGGGACAGTCTTTTTAGGAATAACGCACCAGATATCAAAATAAAAATTTGAAAAAGATATTCTATAAATTATGGCTATATATATTTCTCAATTTTCCACAGGTATTTAATAAGATCCTAGTTCGTGCCACATACAGAGCAAGGTAGGTTCTACGTAAACAGAGGACCAAGGCAGAAATGTTCTCTGTCAGAAAAGTATGTTTAACAATCCACAGAAAGTTTTATCTTATTTTTGGCTTCAAGAAAAAAAAAAAAAAACTAACTTAACACTAATCGTTATGTATAATTTTTTTTCAATTTCTCAAAGCATTTATCAGTCACATTAGTCAGGAAAACATTTTGTATTTTCTTAATTAACCCCAATAAACTGTTTTTCATTTCATGGAAATGTCGTGATAAAAAATGAAGGATTCTGTGATTTCTCAGAAGTTCTTAAAACAAAGACAGTCCCACAGGAATGACTTCATTTATCAGTTCTGGTCATGAAGTAATTTATCACTTTCATCTTTGAATTGAAGTATGTCTGTTTTGCTATGTCTAGGAAATGGAAATATGTAACCTTGTATTTCTAGAGTTTCTTTCTCTTTGGTTTTAATTATTCCAAACTTCTGAGAACACTCATTTGCACATACTTGATTTTCAAAGGTTAGCCCCACCTTCTGTAGCCTATAATAAAAAACTCCCTGTGCAATTATGGAAGGTTTTGAAATATTAATTTTGAAATTCACTTCAGAATGAAAAACAGAAAACAAAAAGAATTAATTCTGAAAGTACACCAGATTATTTTTTGTAACTAAAAATTGCACTGAGCTTTTGTATTGAATAGTATCACAAAAAATACCTTTCAGAATGATCAAATAAGAATATAAGTGTTTCTTTTTAAGCATAAATGAAAACACCTTTCTCCTAGCTGTTCTGACTATTCAAAACTGAATTACCACAAAATTGCAAACAATTACCCAATTAATCCATCAGCTTCAACTTCTTACCTGCACAGGCCTTTTTGTCTTCAGACAGTTGGTACCCTGGGTGACAGGCACACCTGGCCATGCCATTCTCGCTCTGACAGATGTGGGCACATCCATTCCCACCCGTGCAGGGGTCCATCTCTAGAAGCAATTAAGCAGTGATAGTTTGCAATTCATTAACTGTAGAAAAATGTGCAGAGCAGAAGTGTAGAGAAAGATACAAGAGAACTGGACCAGAGGGCTTCTCACGTTAGGGTGATAAGCCCTTTGGAAAGTCTTTCCCACTTTCAGATGACACTCATCCAACAAAACGTTCCCCATTTTCTGATCTGAACTCCAAAATCTGAACAAATCTAAACGTGAATCAAGGTCAAGGAACTGGCTAATTTTACTCTTTTTAAAAGTTTATCCGCTGTGCTCTTGTTCCCAAAGTTAAGTAGAGTGAGCAGGAAATCCTCCACACACCTTTGCATTTTTTTCTCCTTCTCTCCCCACTTATTTTATTCATTTGCACAGCAGTTATCCTCATATAAACCTTTCACCTCCTCTCGATTTCCTCTGCCTTGGAATAAGCAACCACGGTGTGAAGAAAAGGCCAACTGGAGTAAAATGGAAGAGTCTTAGCTACAGCTACCATGGAGATGGAATAAAGACGTTCACATCCCAGTGAAATTAGTCAGTGACCTCCTTCTGACCTCCTCCTCTTACTTGCTCTTTTCTTAGTCTCAGTCATATTCTTTGGAAGTCCAAAGTAATGTAAAGCCACACATCCTATCCAGATTACCTCCACACAGAGCTTATTTGTTGAATTCACGAGTTAAGTGATCCTGGTCTAAATATGAGAAACAGCCTTGTCTACATTATAAGCTGCTGGGGTGGGAATTTCTACTCTTGCATGCTCCCCTTTCCTTTTTTAAAATAATGCACAGAATATTAAAAAAAAAACAATGAATAAAGCTACCTTGTCCCCACATTTACCCAGTTTCATGCAACCACTATCATACATAAATGCTTACATGCTTTCATTACTTTCTTGCAAACCATTTCAGATTTTATGAAAATATAAGTGATACAAACATCTTCTATCTATCTATCACAGATACAACACACATTGTTCTGCTTCTTGCTTTTATGTAGGGGGAGACTGAATTAAATCTGTAGATCAATTTGGGGGAATATTGTCATTTGAACAATATTGGGTTATCTGATCCATGAACACGAGATGTTTTTCCATTTATTTTAGGATCTAACTTATTTTACCAATGTTTTATAGTTTTCATTACATAATTTTTGCACTTCTTTTGTTAAATATGTTCCTATGTATTTTATCGTATTCAATGCTATGGTAACTAGAATCATTTGTTAATTTTACTTCCAGATATTTTAGTTGCAAGTGTATAGAAATCCAATTGATATTTTACATTTTGATCTTTTACCATGTAACTTAGCTGGATTTCCTTATTATTCTAATAGCTTTTATTTTTTAAGGTGTGTTCCTTAAAAATTTCTGTTTCAAGATCCTGTCATTGCAAAGAAAGATATTTTACTTCTTTCCTAATCTGGATGCCTTCTATTTTCATGCTTTTTTGCTTTGGCTATAATGTCCAGTACAATGCTGAATAGAAGTGGTATGAACAGATATCCTTGCCTCATTCCTGATTAGAGGGGGGAAGCTTTCAGCATTTCACTATTAAGTAAATATTAGCTGTGTGTTTCTCATAGAGTCCATTTATTGGTTGAGGAAGTTCTCTTCTATTTCTAGTTTGGTGAATTCTTTTATCATGAAAGGGAATTAAATTTTGTCAATTTTTTTTTTTTTTCAACCTGCATCTATTGAGATGATAAGGTTGGTTTTAATATGGTATATTTTAAAATACATAATTTTTAGATGTTGAACCCATCTTGATTTCCTGAGATAAATCTGATTTGATCATAGTGTATAGTTCCTTTTATGTGTTGTTGGATTTGGTTTACTAGTATTTTGCTGAGGATTTTTACATCTACAAGCAAACAAGATTTTAGTCTGGTCTTTTTTTGTGAAATTTGTGATTTTGGTATCAGAGTAATACTGGCTTCATGGAATGAGCTTGGGATTATTCTCTCCTCTTATATATTTTGGGACAACACTTTTCAACTGATGAAAACAACTCAGAATCCTATACCGAGCAAAATTACCCTGCAGGAATGAAGGAGAAACCAAGACATTCCCACATGATGGAAAACTAAGAGAATTTATCTCTAGCAGACTATTCTAAAATTATGTCATTTTTTTTCTAAATAGAAAGGAAATGCTTTTTAAAGAAAGGAATAGTGGAGCACCAAGAAAAAAAGAAAGAACAACAGCATAAGAAAGAAAGAGTAAGACTAGGAAAAATATGGATATATACATATATATACAAAATATTATATATGCATTATATATATGATATATACAGAAACATATATAAATACAATAAACTTTACTTTCCCTCATGAATCTCCTAAATTATACTTAATAACTGAATAAAACATAACATTGTCTAACATGGTTCTAAATGTACATAGAATAGTTAAACAATTATATAGGAATGGAAAAGAGCAGAGAGAAAGTAGTTAAGGTGTCATACTTCACTTGAACTGGTAAAAATGATACTACTGGTAAATAGTTATACACAATATAATACCTGACAACCAGGAAAAAACTAGGTAAAGATATACATTCAGGGGAATACGTGTAAATCTATGGCTGATTCATATCAATGTATGACAAAACCCACTGGAAAAAAAAAATAAAATAAAATAAAATATTAGTTGACCAACAACAACAAGAAAATAAAAATAAAAGCTGAAGAGAAAAAAAAACTTATGAATAAAGGGAAATGGAATTCTAAAAAAGTGTTATAGTAGTGTATAGGAAGACATGAAAATACTCGGAAAAATTTAATAAAACAGAAATAATAAACAGAAAAAAAAATGTCAAACAAGTTGTGTCATTACATGACTACATTCATGTAATGACTTACTACACCAATTAAAAGGCCCAGTTTTGAAGAATGACTTAGAAAACATGACCTAACTATATGCTGTCTACATGAAACTCACTCTGAAAATAATGATATAGGCTGGTAAAAAGTAAAAGGATGGAAAAATGCATATCATACAAACACTGATCAAAAGAAAGCAGGAATGGCACCATTAATATCAGATAAAGTAGATTTCAGTGCAAAGAAAATTACCAGAGACAGACACATTATATAATAATAAAAAAATACTAAAAAGGGCCAATTCACCAAGAAGACATAACAATCCTAAATGTAGGGATTCCTGGGTGGCAGAGTGGTAAAGAATCTGCCTGCCAATGCAGGAGATGCAAGAGACAAAGGTTCGATCCCCGAATTGGGAAGATCCCCTGGAGGAAGAAATGCCAAACCATTCCAGTATTCTTGCCTCAAAGGTTCCATGGACAGGGGGGCCTGGTTGGCTACAGTCCACGGGGCCCCAAAATGTTAGACATGACTGTACGTGCATGTATAGGCACACATATGCACCAAACAATAATACTGCAAAATGTGGAGAGCAAAAGCTGATAGAAATGAAGGAGAAATTAACAAATTCACAATTTTGGTTGTAGTCTTTATCTCTACCCTTTCACCTATTAAGAACAGAACAACCAGAAAGAAAATCATCAAGAAAAGCCACTACCAACCCATAAGACCCAGTTGACACTTACAAAACACTACATTCAACAACAGCAGGATATACATTCTTGTCAAGTGCCTCCAGAACACTAAACAAAAGATATTTTATTTGTGATCCATAGGCTGTAAAAAATCTCAATGGAAAATAAAAATCGTCAAGTTGAATAAAAATAAAAATTCAATACCAAAAATTTGAGGACACAATTAAAACAATGCTGAGAGGGAGAGAGAGGGAGAGATTTGTGGTACTAAATCCACTGGAAATGATCTCAAATCAATAATCTAAGCTTCCACTTCAAGAACTCAGAATAAGAAGAGCAAAATAAATCCAAATCAAGTAGAATGAAGAAACTGTAAAAATGAGGTCAGAAAGCAAAAAAATTAAAAACAAAAAAATAGATAATATTATTGAAACAAAGAGTTGGTTCTTAGATCAACAAAGTTGACGATGGTGACTGACAAAGAAAGTAAAAATACAAATTACCACTGTTCGGAATGAAACAGGATATTACTATAAACCCTGATGACATCAAAAGTATAGTAAGACACTACTACAAACAACTGTGCTGAATTTGACAACTTGGATGAAATGGGCTAATTCCTTAAAAGAAATGCAAACAATCACAATTCAATCACATGAAACAGAGAATGTATAAAGCTCTATAAATCTGAAAAAAATTAATTCATAATTTAAACATTCCCCAAAGAGAAATTTTCCAGCCTAGATAATTTCACTGAATAATCCTACCAAACTTTTAAGGAAGAACTAACATCAATTCTAAAATTTCTTCTAGAAAATAGAAGAAATACTTTTTAACTTATCTATTTTATGAAGCTAGTATTATTCTGACACCAAAGCCCAGCAAAGACTTTCTATTTCTAAAAAAGAAAAAGAAAATACTATAGACCAATATCACTCATCAATACAGATGCAAAAAATCCTTCACAAAATTTTAGCAAATAGAATCCAGCAATATATACACACAAATTACACAGACCAAGGAGGGTTTATTGCAGCATAAACAGCTGGTGCAAATATTTAAAATCAATGTAATTCTTCATATTTACAGAATAAAGAAATTCACATGATCATATTAATTAATGTAAAAAATTTGACATAATTCAATAGGGAAAACCACTAGACCATTACGGTATGACTAAATCAAATCCCTTATACAGTGGAAGTGAGAAATAGGTTTAAGGGACTAGATCTGATAGACAGAGTGCCTGATGAACTATGGATGGAGGTTCGTGACACTGTACAGGATATAGGGATTAAGACCATCCCCATGGAAAAGAAATGCAAAAAAGCAAAATGACTGTCTGAAGAGGCCTTACAAATAGCTGTGAAAAGAAGAGAAGCGAAAGGCAAAGGGGGAAAGGAAAGATATTCCCATCTGAAGGCAGAGTTCCAAAGAGTAGAAAGGAGAGATTTAAAAAAAGGCTTCCTCGGTGATCAATGCAAAGAAATAGAGGAAAACAACAGAATGGGACAGACTAGAGATCTCTTCAAGAAAATTAGAGACACCAAGGGAACATTTCATGCAAAGTTGGGCTCTATAAAGGACAGAAATGGTATGGACCTAACAGAAGCAGAAGATATTAAGAAGAGGTGGCAAAAATACATAGAAGAACTGTACAAAAAAGATCTTCACGACCCAGATAATCACGATGGTGTGATCACTCACCTAGATCCAGACATCCTGGGATGGGAAGTCAAGTGGGCCTTAGAAAGCATCACTACGAACAAAGCTAGTGGAGGTGATGGAATTCCAGTTGAGCTATTTAAAATCCTGAAAGATGATGCTGTGAAAGTGCTGCTCTCAATATGCCAGCAAATATGGAAAACTCAGCAGTGGCCACAGGACTGGAAAAGGTCAGTTTTCATTCCAATTCCAAAGAAACGCAATGCCAAAGAATGCTCAAACTACCACACAATTGCACTTGTCTCACATGCTAGTAAAGAAATGCTCATAATTCTCCAAGCCAGGCTTTGGCAATACATGAACCATGAACTTCCAGATGTTCAAGGTGGTTTTAGAAAAGGCAGAGGAACTAGAGATCAAATTGCCATCATCCGCTCAGTTCAGTTCAGTCTCTCAGTCCTGTCCGACTCTTTTCGACCTCATGAATCGCAGCACACCAGGCCTCCCTGTCCATCACCAACTCCCAGGGTTTACTGCAAACTCATGTCCATTGAGTCGGTGATGCCATCCAGCCTTCTCATCCTCTGTCATCCCCTTCTCCTCCTGCCCCCAGCCCCTCCCAGCATCAGGGTCTTTTCCAATGAGTCAACTCTTTGCATGAGGTGGCCAAAGTACTGGAGTTTCAGCTTCAGCATTAGGATGGGCTGGTTGGATCTCCTAGAAGTCCAAGGGACTCTCAAGAGTCTTCTCCAACACCACAGTTCAAAAGCATCAATTGTTCGGTGCTCAGTTTTCTTCACAGTTCAACTCTCACATCCATACATGACCACTGCAAAAACCATAGCCTTGGCTAGACGGACCTTTGTTGGCAAAGTAATGTCTCTACTTTTTAATATGCTATCTAGGTTGGTCATAACTTTCCTGCTAAGGAGTAAGTGTCTTTTAATTTCATGGCTGCAATCACCATATGCAGTGATTTTGGAGTCCCAAAAAACAAAGTCTGACACTGTTTCCACTGTTTCCCCATCTATTTCCCATGAAGTGATGGGACCAGATGCCATGATCGTAGTTTTCTGAATGTTGAGCTTTAAGCCAACCTTTTCACTCTCCTCTTTCACTTTCTTCAAGAGACTTTTTTTCTGGAACTCTCTTGCTTTTTCAATGATCCAGCGGATATTGGCAATTTGATCTCTGGTTCCTCTGCCTTTTCTAAAACCAGCTGAACATCTGGAAGTTCACGGTTCACGTATTGCTGAAGCCTGGCTTGGAGAATTTTAAGCATTACTTTACTAGCATGTGGGATGAGTGCAATTGTGTGGTAGTTTCCATCCACTGGATCATCCAGAAAGCAAGAGAGTTACAGAAAAAAAAAATCTATTTCTGCTTTATTGACTATGTCAAAGCCTTTGACTATATGGAATACAGTAAATTGTGGAAAATTCTGAAAGAGATGGGAATACCAGACCACCTGACCTGTCTCTTGAGAAACCTTTATGCAGGTCAGGAAGCAACAGTTAGAAATGGACATGGAACAACAGACTGGTTCCAAATAGGAAAAGGAGTACCTCAAGGCTGTATATTGTCACCCTACTTATTTAACTTATATGCAGAGTATATCATATGAAATGCTGGGCTGGAAGAAGCACAAGTTGGAATCAAGATTGCCGGGAGAAATATCAGTAACCTCAGATATGCAGATGACACCACCCATATGGCAGAAAGTGGAGAGGAACTAAAAAGCCTCTTGATGAAAGTGAAGGAGGAGAGTGAAAAGGTTGGCTTAAAGCTCAACATTCAGAAAACTAAGATCATGGCATCTGGTCCCATCACTTCATGGGAAATAGATGGGGAAACAGTGGAAACAGTGTCAGACTTTATTTATTTGGGCTTCAAAATCACTGCAGATGGTGATTGCAGCCATGAAATTAAAAGACGCTTACTCCTTGGAAGAAAAGTTATGACCAACCTAGACAGCATATTAAAAAGTAGAGACAGTACTTTGTCAACAAAAGTCCGTCTAGTCAAGGCTATGGTTTTTCCAGTGGTCATGTATGGATGTGAGAGTTGGACTGTGAAGAAAGCTGAGCACCGAAGAATTGATGCTTTTGAACTGAGGTGTTGGAGAAGGCTCTTGAGAGTCCCTTGGACTTCTAGGAGATCCAACCAGTCCATCCTAAATGAGATCAGTCCTGGGTGTTCATTGGAAGGACTGATGTTGAAGCTGAAACTCCAGTACTTTGGCCATCTCATGCGAAGAGTTGACTCATTGGAAAAGACTCTGATTTGGGAAGGATTGGAGACAGGAGGAGAAGGGGACGACAGAGGATGAGATGGCTGGATGGCATCACCCACTCGATGCACACAGGTTTGGGTAGACTCTGGGATTTGGTGATGGACAGGGAGGCTGCGATTCATGGAGTCGCAAGGAGTCAGACACGACTGAGCAACTGAACTGAACTGAACACAATATTCATGACAAAAAGAAAATGGGAGCAGTGAGAACTTTCTCAACCTAATAAAAAGCATATACAAGAAACCAATAAGCATATACAAGAAACCTATAACTAACATTATGCTTAATCATACTGAATTATTCCCCCCAGACATTAGGAACAACACAGAAATGCTTACTCTCATTGCCAGATGCAACATAGTGCTACCATAGCTCACGCAATCAGGCAAGAAGAGGAAATAAAAGGATCATAGATCAGATAGAAAGAAATAAACTATTCCTATTTGCATATTACATGATTTTAAAATCATGCGTGAAAATCCTAAGGAATCTACAAACTCTCAGAACTAAACAGTGAGTTCAGCAAGGTAGCAGCATACAAGGTACGCAGATAATGATAAATTGCATTAACATATACTATTAATGAACACATGGACAGTGAAATTAAAAAGGCAAAACATCTGCAATTACCCAGTTACAGGACACATTCTATATCTTTGAATATATTATATAACAATTCTTTGAAGGCAAGGACTTGACTTTATACCTTGGTATCCTCATACATTGAGAATCTATATAGAAGGCATTGCATAAACTGTGGTTTGTTGGAAAGAGGATACAGTTATCAGAAATTTGGTTTCAAGTATAGGTCTGTCAGTTGCTGGAAAATTGAAGGACACAACAGATACACGATGGTAGACTCTAGATGCATTCAAGGAAATAGGACCATGCTCTTGCCCTCCTGGACTGTTCATTCTGCTGGGTGAGGTAGAGAGTGTATGAGTAAATCAGTAAGAAAAATCATCACAGATTATTGCAAGTGCTGTGAAGGAAATAAATAGGATGCTGTGAGAGACAGTAGCTTAAGAGGAGAGCCTTGACCCGAAAAGAGAATTTGGGGCAGAGGTCTCAAACACTGAGGTAGGGAAGGCATAGCATGTTATTGTCATTGTTCCGTCCTTAAGTAGTGTTCAACTCTTCGTGACCCCATGGACTGCAGTGTGCCAGACTTCCCTGTCCTTCACTATGTCTTGGAGTTGGCTCAAACTCATGTCCAATGAGTAGGTGATGCTATTCAACCATTTCATCCTCTGTCACCCCCTTCTCCTCCTGATCTCAGTCTTGCCCAGCATCAGGATCTTTTCCAATGAGTTGGCTCTTCACATCAGGTGACCAAAGTATTGGAGTTTCAGCTTCTGCATCAGTCCTTCCAATGAATATTCAGGGTGGATTTCCTTTAGGACTGACTGGTTTGATGATCTCCTTGCAGTTCAAGGGACTTTCAAGAGTCTTCTCCAGAACCACAATTCAGAAGCACCAATTCTTCAGTGCTCAGCCACTTTTATAGTCCAAGTCTCACATTCATACATGACTACTGGAAAACCAAAGCTGTGACTATACAGACCTTGGTTGGCAAAGTTATTTCTCTGCTTTTAATACACTGTCTAGGTTTGTCACAGCTGCCATAAGGAAGCCTGTGGCTGCACATGCAGTTCACAGGAAAGATTCGGGAATTAACTAAGGTCAGTAGGAAGGCACTGAAGAGTTTAAGTGGATAAGTGGCAGGGTCAATAGTAAAATTTCCAGGTCTTCTGAATCTTGCTTCAATAATCATTTTCTCTTTATTGAGATGGTTAAAATATGTGTATTTTATTAAGAAAATACATTACAAAATGGTAGCTGTGAAGCCACATAGGATAAAATCTTTCACTGACTTTGCAATTTTAAAATCTCTCAGTATCTTGCATTCTTATGAACAGTTAAGGCATTTCAAATTCCAAAGAAATTGCTGTTTCCTTTTTACTTTCTGTGTAACTTGAAGAACATAAATAAGAAGGTAATTTGGATGTATGAGTTGGCATGGATTTCACTAAATATGTTAGTTTAAGAGCAGTTTAAAATAATACATTGCAATTTATCTTGAACAGCTCAAATTCTGGCTGGAAATCATTTTAAGGGTTTGATTATTAGTCAAAATTTTGGAAAATGCTTAAGTAAAAAAAAAAGCAATTATCTTATTTTATGTATTCCAGTACAGTTTAAAACCTTATGTAGATTTTTAACAAATATGACATTAAAATATGATTTAAAAATCGGTTATGATTATAATATTGATTTCAAATGAACCTTTGTCATATACCTCTACTTTCCAAAGACTGTATGGGATAAACAGCCACAGAGAAATTCCTGACTTATTTGTAAAAATTAAACTCATACCTATCTTGCAAAATACATGAGCCAATTTACACCTCAAACTTTTTAAGAAAAGCTTCTTACAGAAAATATACAAATGTACACTGAAGAAGCTAAATTATAATCAGTGACGCAGATTTCAAGCTCAATACCAGAAATTTTTTTCTCTCTTAAAGATGTTCTATTACACTTCCACAAGTTTTCAGTCACCAGTTTTTTAAAAATTAAGGACAGAAGAAGTAAAGATGCCATGGAAAAGATCTGGCTACTTTTGTTCTTATTTTTAAGACCTCTCAATACTCTCAGGTAACACTTTCTCTAAATGACATTCTCAAAAGCACATGTTAGTAACGTTCATGTTAGTAATCTCTCCATAAGCCACAAAGCATTTGCTAAAGGTATTCACTAGTCAGAGTCTTTTGATTTCCTCTGTCTAGATTCTCATTTCTTGACTTTCAAAGATGCCTGAAAAGCAAAGATTCTATTTGTAAGGTGAAGATGTCTGTGTTTAACAAAGTACCCATGTGGTTAAATAATGCACATTTTCATATATGCAGGTGTATTGGCATTTTACCAGGGAGTATGTTCTGGTCCAAGAAGTATATTCCTAATGAAAATTAATTGGATATATATGTTAATAAAATCTCCACCCTATAATCCCAATAGCATCCCTAACTGTTGGTGTTTTAAATATGTGATTCTCTATATGTGAAGTAATTCTATGTGGAGGATTTCTGTAACCTTGACACTGTTCTCTGGAGTAATTCCTACTCTTCTTTCCAAATTGACGTTAGATATCATTTTCTCTTAAAAACGTTTTTTTTAGCCCTTCGGTCTGGTTTACTTCTGTTTCCTGGGGCTCCTAGACTATGTTTTGCACAGCTGTGAACTCTTCATGCATTTGCCTCCCCTACCAGACCATGATATTCCCATGATATTCTGGAGGGCAGGGACCTTTGACTTTTGTATCAAAGAACTCTTCAGTTCCAACTCCAGTTCCTGGTCTATAATGGGAAGTTGGAAATGTCCCTTCCAGGAAGGAAACGCCTGGCATAGCAACATGTGAGAGAATGGCGAAGAAGATAAGCAGATTTTTTATCTGGTGAAATACCACATTATTATCCCAAGCCTGAAAGAAAAAAAAAAATCCTCAAAGCAAAAATGAGATAAAACAATCATTTGGTCCATGCTCTTGAAAAAGAGACAGAAAACCCCCCAAACCTTTAGATTTTCTTTTTAAGTCTTGTTCATTACTAATATTATTCAATTCCTACACTCACCCTATCTGTTAAAGTCGCTCAGAGAGTCAAGATTTATTTCTAGCACAGCATTACAGATCCCTTTCATCTAGTCCTAGATAAAAATGCAAGAAATCTATTTAGTTCATGGCGAGAAGTGCAGCTGCTATTGGAGCTTCTACATGCTTAATGAACTGCATGTTCACTTGAAAGGCTAATCCCATCCAACTAGAGTTCAGGCCATTATGAGGCTTACAAGGGCGCTCAGACATGAAATGCTGGCTAAGACTCTAACTGAGCTTCATAATAGACAGCATCCTGGTTTATGGGACAGGGATATTGTATTCATCAAAGGGCAATATAAGACTTTGTATTGACCGACCAGAGAAACTAGTCACATTATCCGAGGCTGCTATAGTTTAGTCTAGCTGTCAATTTGGCAGTTCCTGGGTTGCAAATTGTGGATACTATTGCTTAACATTCATGTCTCTTCACATCCCAGCAGTGGCAGCTCACCATTGACGACCGTGTTTCCTAACTGCAGTCCAGCCCAGCTGGAGAGCCAATTTCTAACGCAATTGCAGCCTGTTCTGACAAGAGGTCTGGTAGTCAAATGCCACATTCTCTGAGGCACTTTGGAGACTATCACTTTATGGAGCACTGGTGGATGCAATGAGAAAACCAATGGGCAGGAAACAACCACTTTTTAAAGTTAATTATATTATTAAAAATTCTGTTCCTCCACAGAATTACTATAATTATTGTCTATAATATTCATGTTGACATTTAACAAGTTAAACTTTCTAAATGGCATATGAAAAAGATCAAAGAGGCATGAATTTGTAACCTGACTCTGCTAGGGCCACTAGCACTGTGACCTTGGGACAGTCATTTGACTTCTAGGAGCTTTAAGCCCTGTATATGTAAAAACAAGCATAATAATGACTATTTCATGATATTGTTGCTAAATAGGAAGTGAAATGAGGTATGTAAAACAACTAATACAGTATCTGGAGTAATGCTCAAATGTTAGGCATTATAAGTGATAATACAGTAAGAAGAGGAAGGAAATGGACAAAGGAATAACAAGCTACCATCAGAAAGAGAGTTTGGAATTTGATATATTTGAAGTAAAACAACTGTGAGTGATATGAAATCCAGAGTGTGTTCAGGCTTGTGAATAGCTACCACTGACTGGAGTAGAGGAAATAAAAAAAAAATCTTAATGTAGGGAGTTAAAGGAATCACGACAAGTAATAAAATCAAGAATGATTTACCAAATTCCTAGTAAGTAAAAGATCTTAGGAGAGAAAGATAAATAAGAACTTCTACTATGTGGGGAGATGAACAAGTATGTACAAATGGGGAAGGATGTAGAAAGAGAAGATCAATTATTAGCAAAAGAACCAGACCAGGTAAGAACAGGGTCTCAAAATCTAAGGAAAGAGACTTTCAAAAAGGAAGTCAAGTATAAGCTGGGTCAGCTGCTGAAGGGTAACAGTCAAAAGAAAGTTATGAGTGCTTCACTTGTACTAAGTACTGTTTTAGGCACTTCACTTGTATTCATTCAATACAGCATGAATGTAAGTACAATAACTTGAAAGTCAGATAAGGAAAAGTCTTTACTGAATGGTATCAGAAAACAAGGAGATGACCTGAAGGGATAATAACTCTGAACTATGCTACATTTGGAAATCTTCAACAAATAATAATAATTACTATAATTGTGGATTAATAATTGTTAAAATTAATATATGCTTAATATATTCCAGGAACTATGATAAGTGCTTTATGTGCACTCATTCCTTTAATCTTCATAAGAACTCAGAGAAGTAAGTACAATTTAAATACCCATTTTATAGACAAAGAAACTGAGGCAGAAATTGTATTCAAGTTCTCAAAGCTAAAAAGTTACAGAAGTGGGATTTGAAGGGGAAAAGGGGGCTTCAAGCTCAGGAGGCTGGATTCAGAAACTTGTTTCTTAACTCCTACACTATACTGGAGGAGAAGAGGTCTGGAGTATCTTGTGATAGCTATACAGATGAGATGCTTACAAAGACAAGGTCATAAAGGGTGGTGTACCCAGAAGATAAGTGATGAGATGACAGATTTAAAGATGGATAATAGTGATAAATATAGAGAACAGCCACAGGGGGAATGGAACTTTTGTTCCTGGGAGATGGGAGAAATGGCATTAAAGAAAATTTTGAGAATCTACAGAAATTGATTCTTAAAATTCAATAAGCAAGGACTGGGAACTGGAAAAGTGAGACCCGGGAAGACTACACTGAACAGAGTACATGAGGTTTGAGAGCAAGACTTGGTGTCATCAAAAACTGAATTTCAGTCTTGACTCTATCAAGAAACTGTTATGTCACCCTGCAGCTGAAAATGTACTCCTCTCTGCGTTAGGGCTCTAGCAATAACTTCTGTGAGCCAGGAAACTTACTAAGCCTTACACGCATTACTTATTTAACCTTTATTCATAACGTTATGACATATATATGATTATTATGCCCAGATCACAGATGAAGAAATACTAATGAGTTTAAATTAACAGCTCATCTTCACAATGAATGAGAGACCTGGGATTTTCAGCCAGATCTAGCTGATCCCATAGTCTTTTAAACCACTAGGTCACACTGATTCTTTCCAGATGTTATCGAAGAGAAAAAATAGGTTTGAGAACCTAATCCACAATGATGGTGTATAAATATAGGAAGGCAGGAAGTTGAGAGCAAAGACAGCTGTGGAAATTGGGGATCAGTTATTTGAACTCGAATATGTGTGTAGCACCCACCCCCAAGGACCCAGTTGGAGTGCTGGCTAGGAAGAACTTAACCCCAGAGTTGTGAGCAATTTTTTAAGTGGGGACACTTTTGGGTGAGTGGTTGAGGTATGAGATGTATATGAGTGATTTGAAGAGAATTCAATTACATTGGATCATTTTAAAAGTGAGAAGACAATGAAAATAGATCTTCATTAATTTGCTTTTCCTAAATGTAGACATTATTTCACAAGAATTTTCCTCTTAATGATGCAGGAAGGATTTGGGAATACTGGTTTACAATTTGGGATACACATTTTTCAAGGAAAGTCAAATGTTCAAATATATATACAGATGCCAGCCTTTTCATTTAATTTTTGGTTTGGAAAATGTTAAAATACAAAAAGTTCAAATCGTTTCCAAAGTGCTGCTGTAACTTAATATCTGCCATCAATAATTTCCATGTATAAAGGCATTTCCAGACATACTAATATTGCAAACAGGCACACTTGGAAATTCTATTAAAGCAATGGTAGATATAATTCCTTGATGTATTTGCAAAACGTAAAATAGGTCAACTAAGACCGTTTAAACTCAATGCTCCAATAATCATTTATTCAGCTTCTAGATGATCTCTGTAATTCAAAGGATTCAGGCAAACATTTCTTTAGAGCAAATATCATAAAAATAGGAAGCACAGGACACTTTCCAGATCTGGACTAATCAATCATCAAGCCCTTACTGAAAGCCTATAATATATGCATGGTACTTGTGTCTTAAAGATTTTGCCAGATTTGAATTCATATGAATTACCTTTTAGACGTAAACATATTTTATAACTCTACGATCAGAACAGAATTATTAGGCTTGTTTCCCAACAAGATACCCAGAGGTGATGTGATTTGCTAGAAATCAAAAAAAGGATTTGAATTTAGTGCTTTATTGCTTCCAGTTTTCAGTCTATGTGTGTCAGGCTGAGCTACCTTAAGATTTAGGTTTGCATGAAAATGTGATGCCATGAAATGTGCAAATAACATCTGAACCCTACAATTTTAATCAGTGGAACTTATCTTAAGGAAATTATCATATTGGGAGCAAAGATTTATCTTTAAGAATATTTTTTGCTTATCTTCTTTAAAATAAAAAGTGCAAATCTATTTATTCCACATCAGGATTATTGGAGTGCAATTATAAAAACAAGGATATGCTATGCATAATACAGTCAGCTGGAAAAATCTTGGGTTCCAGAGTGCCAGTTCCTAGGTTCAAATCCTGTTTCTGCCACTTTCATGCTATGAAATCTCAGGCCAAATACCCAACCTCTACTGTGCTCCATTCTGTTTTTTGTAAAGTGCCTAATTTATACAGTTGTTATTTAAATGAGATAATCCACATAAATGTTCTTTGCAGTGGTGTCTGACTCAAAAGTAATTCGAAGTAATTATTATAAAGCAATCATTAAATATTATATGTAAAAATTAAACTTTAAACTTTTGTAATTAAATATGTTACATAAAATAATGTATTAAATATTTTAATAAGGCAAAATATATAAAGGAAGACACTGTACAATCTTATGTCATTTATTTATGCAAATAAAATGCTTGAAAAGATATATACCAATACATAAAAACTGTTACTTTTGTATGGTGGTATAGATGGTTTCTACTATTTTTCTTTTGTGTTGTTTTATTATGCATTTTTTCCAGATTTCCTTCAATGAACATGTATTGCTTTTATAATAGAAAGTGTAAAGCAATAAAAATAAAATAAATTGCATGGCATATATTGATCCATTACAGTTAAGAGGACTTCAGGAGAAGTTGCTGCTTTCAGTATGTCAATAGATCCTGAGGCAAGAGATGTTAAAGACACCAAAAAGACCACAGGGAGAGGAGAGGTGTGAAGGGGACTTAGTGTATTTAATATAAAGTAACAGAATTCGAGGTTGATGACAGTAGGACCAAAAAGTCAATGTCTGCTGAAAACAAAAAATGTGCAATTTCAACCTCAAGGTCACTATCACTGAAGTAGAAAATAATTGTTTCTAATGATCTGGAAATAAACTGGCCTCACCTTGAGTTAAATATGTAAAGCCCTGATTAAATTCATTAACCTCTTTATGTTTTCTTTGGGGTTATTTTCATTTTCAGTTCAGTTTTAGGTGTTATTTCAGGGTCTGAGACTATCCACACCCATGGTAAGACACAAAACTGGAAGGACCTTTGATCATTTCAAATGGTGTTTCTATACCTTCAGTGTTGGTTTCCCTAATGTACCTTCTTTAACTTTGATTTTTTTTTTTTTTTTGGTACTCCTTTTATGATGCCAAATTGTTTGGTAAAATCACTAAACATATAAGATTTCATTATATATATATACATATATATACACACATATACATATGCACATATATATTATATACATATACATATATGAATATGTATATATACATAATACCCACCTCGTGGCTCAGCAGTAAAGAATCCACCTGCAAGAGCCATAGGAGATGTGGTTTTGGTCACTGGGTCAGGAAGATCCCCTGGAGGAGGGCATGCAACCCACTCCAGTATTCTTGCCTGAAGAATGCATGGACAGAGGAATCTGGTGGGCTATAATCCATAGGGTCTCAAAGAGTTGGACAGGAATGAAGCGACTTAGCATGCACGCATACATAATATTACATTCTTGTTGCTTTCTCTTTATTGCCTTGGACAGTGACGTGTTATCAGCAAAATCACAGTCCTGTGTCCTTGAGCACTGCAAGTGTCCTTCTGACTGACATATGACTATTTGTGGGTTCTTGATAAAAATTTAGCTGAACTGTGAATCATCCCATAGGCTTTAACATTTTCTAAAGTCAACTCCTTTGGCATAATCACATGATTTTGAGCTTTTATTAAAAATGGTACAATGTGATTAAATCCAAGAATTCCAACCATATTACTTCGTAACTGGAAACAGAAGAATGTTTAAATAATCCCAATAGTTTTTTGTAGGAAAAAAAATATGTGTGACAGCAAAGTCCCAAACATTAACTTGAAATAAAGTAATTAAACTATGCTGAGACAGTCTAAGTCAGTGCTTGGAAAAAGCCCCCACTTCCCTGTCCCCTATTATTGGGTATTCCATGAGTTCAAGGAAAAGAGGTCCTACTACCAAATTTCAGTTTACTGCTGAACTAGCTTTTCAATCAAATTAATAGTCACCTTCCTAGGGACAGAAATATCACTCTCATGCTCACTGCCAAACAACAAAAAAAGAAAAGATTCATAAATGTTTGTTGAACAAATAAAGAAGAGTCTTCCCATCTTTTGCTGGATTAGGATTAGATGACTGTAGGCAGAGAATCTGCTTATGTCAACAAAGAACTTAATTATTCACAGTAATTGCCAATGTCAGCTGCTGGAAGGCAGTATTTTCAGAGGACTAGTGGAATTTCCTACTAAGTGTGTCAGAAGAAAATGACTCTGTATGCTGATTTTATCCCAAGTATAACAAAACAACTGTCCTGGGAAGTTTGTCTACACATATATCAAGTTTTAGTTCACCAACATAATTTTAAAAGCAAGAAACCTTAATATGTTCATTTTCTTCTTCCCACTTCTATCCAAAATCGCCAATTGTTACTTATTCATTGCTGGCAAACTGTTGATTTTATAGATGCTGAACATTAGCAGCATAAGACCATGAACTTGGCACTTGTAAATTCAGACCCATCTCTGTTGGTGCCCAGCAAAATGGCCTCTGCTGCTTTCCTTTGATTACACTGAACTACTCAGCAGAATAATTCACAACTTAAAATGTGCACAGTTGCTGAAATAAAACATGCGCAATTTCAACTACAAAGATCACTTTTTGTCAATGGTGTTAAAATAAGGTAGAAAACTTCACTGGTGGTCCAGTGGCTAAGACTCTGTGCTCCCAATGCAGGGGGCCTGGGTTTCATCTCTAATCAGGGAACTAGATCCCACATACTGCACCTAAGAGTTCACATGCCACAAATAAAGATCCCACATGCCACAACAAAGATCAAAGATCTCACGTCCCACAACTAAGACCTGGCATAGCCAAATAAATAATTAAATATATATATATGTAATTGGTAGGGTCTTTTCTTTCAATGTATAATGTGTATCTTTGCCTTACCCTACTACCTTGTGGGAAAATTCTGAAAGAGATGGGAATACCAGACCACCTGACCTGTCTCTTGAGAAAACTTTATGCAGGTCAGGAAGCAACAGTTAAAACTGGACATGGACCAACAGACTGGTTCCAAATAGGAAAAGGAGTACATCAAGGCTGTATATTGTCACCCTACTTATTTAACTTATATGCATAGTACATCATGAGAAACGCAGGGCTGGAAGAAGCACAAGCTGGAATCAAGATTGCTGGGAAAAATATCAATAACCTCAGATATGCAGATGACATCACCCTTATGGCAGAAAGTGGAGAGGAACTAAAAAGCCTCTTGAAAGTGAAGGAAGAGAGTGAAAAAGTTGGTTTAAAGCTCAGCATTCGGAAAACTAAGATCATGGCATCTGGTGCCATCACTTCATGGCAAATAGATGGGGAAACAGTGGAAGCAGTGTCAGAGTTTATTTTTGGGGGCTCCAAAATCACTGTAGATGGTGATTGCAGCCATGAAATTAAAAGATGCTTAATCCTTGGAAGGAAAATTATGACCAACCTAGACAGCATATTACAAAGCAGAGACATTACTTTGCCAACAAAGGTCCGTCTAGTCAAGGCTATGGCTTTTCCAGTGGTCATGTATGGATGTGAGAGTTGGACTCTAAAGAAAGCTGAGCACCGAAAAATTGATGCTTTTGAATTGTGGTGTTGGAGAAGGCTCTTGAGAGTCCCTTGGACTGCAAGGAGATCCAACCAGTCCATCCTGAAGGAGATCAGTCCTGGGTGTTCACTGGAAGGACTGATGCTGAAGCTGAAACTCCAGTACTTTGGCCACCTCATGTGAAGAGTTGACTCACTGGAAAATACCCTGATGCTGGGAGGGATTGGGGCCAGGAGGAGGAGGGGACGACAGAGGATGAGATGGCTGGATGGCGTCACCGACTCGATGGACATGAGTTTGAGTAAACTCTGGGAGTTAGTGATAGACAGGGAGGCCTGGCATGCTGTGATTCATGGGGTCGCAAAGAGTCGGACACAACTGAGCGACTGAACTGAACTGAACTGAACTGACCCGCCTTGTAGTATTGTAAAATTGATCCCAATTGCCCTCTAGTCTTAAGAAAATAAAATCTAGAGTTCATTAAACGCTGTCATTCTTTTCTATAATTTAAAGTGGTCTAAGAAAGATTTCTAAAGAAGCCCTAGAGTATATAGACTGAAGGGAGCTCATATCTTTGATAGTAAGATGCCTGTGACAGACACAGTGATACAGCACTAAATCCCCAGTTAGGTTAACAAGGACAGCTTGGTCTTCAGGTTGGAGATATGTTGACTAGGAGACTTACTGTCGTTTAGTCAGTCAGTCAGTCACATCCAACTCTTTTTGCAACCCCATGGACTGCAGCCAGACAGGCTCCTCTGTCTATGGCAAGAATACTGCAGTCTGTCGCCATTTGCTTCTCCAGGGGATTTTCCCAACCCAGGGATCAAACCCATGTCCTCTGCTTGGCAGGCAGATTCTTTGCCACTGAGCCACCTGGGAAGCCCACCCACAAATTCATACGTGTGATAAGACCGCATGGAACTAAATACACAAAAAGAAAAAAAGTTCAAGCAGCTGAGCACAAATATTTTAATTCTGTAAAGTGAAATTTTCTGTAAGAGTTATCTACAGTTCAAAGCTCATTTCAATGAAGTATCAAATCCATCACCCTTTTAAGAGACATGAAATTATAAAAAAGATATCACCAGAACCTACCTAAACATTTCAGCTAAGGGTCAAGAGAAAGTTAAGTGTGTTGTCACACAGAAATCCAAAGAGAATAATCAGAAGGAAACAAGTTCAATATAGTCATACAAATGTTGCTAGAAGAACTAGAGTGGAAGCCCAGGATGGTGAGCAAGAGGGAGAAAGAAAGAAAACATGGTTCAAAGAGATCTTAGGAAAAAACCCAGGACAAATACTGGTTTTGGCATTATCTCAGTCAGTTCAGCTGCTCAGGCGTGTCTAACTCTTTGAGACCCTATGAACCGCAGCACGCCAGGCCTCCCTGTCTATCACCAACTCCCGGAGTCCGCCCAAACCCGTGTCCATTGAGTCAGTGATGCCATCCAACCATCTTATCATCTGTCGTCCCCTTCTCCTCCTGCCCGCGATCTTTCCCAGCATTAGGGTCTTTTCAAATGAGTCAGCTCTTTGCATCAGGTGGCCAAAGTATTGGAGTTTCAGCTTCAACATCAGTTCTTCCAATGAACATTCAGGACTGATCTCCTTTAAGATGGACTGGTTGGATCTCCTTGCAATCCAAGGGACTCTCAAGAGTCTTCTCTAATACCACAGTTCAAAAGCATCAATTCTTCTGCACTCAGCTTTCTTCACAGTCCAACTCTCACATCCATAACAATGACCACTGGAAAAACCAAAGTCTTGACTAGATGGACATTTGCTGACGAAGTAATGTCTCTGCTTTTTAATATGCTGTCTAGGTTGGTCATAGCTTTCCTTCCAAGGAGTAAGTGTCTTTTAATTTCATGGCTGCAATCACCATCTGCAGTGATTTTGGAGCCCCAAAAAATAAAGTCTGACACTGTTTCCACTGTCTCCCCATCTATTTGCCATGAAGTGATGGGACCTGATGCCATGATCTTAGTTTCTGAAAGCTGAGCTTTAAGCCAACTTTTTCACTCTTCTCTTTCACTTTCATCAAGAGGCTCTTTAGTTCTCCTTCACTTTCTACCATAAGAGTGGTGTCATCTGCATATCTGAGGTTATTGATATTTTTCCCGGCAATCTTGATTCCAGCTTGTGCTTCTTCCAGCCCAGCATTTCTCATGATGTACTCTGCATATAAGTTAAATAAGTAGGGTAACAATATACAGCCTTGATGTACTCCTTTCCTGATTTGGAACCAATCTGTTGTTCCATGTCCAGTTCTAACTGTTGCTTCCTGACCTGCATACAGGTTTCTCAATAGGCAGGTCAGGTGGTCTGGTATTCCTATGTTTTTCAGAATTTTCCACAGTTTATTGTGATTATTTAGGTAAACTTTATTTTTTGTTATAGGTGACTCTAATAATATCTTGTTGCAAAACCAGTCCTACTCGTGGCAAGTTAAAAAAAGGTCCCTCTTTGACTTATTGGGTTTAGATGGTTACCCATATCCTCCCACACCAAAGATATCAGTTCTGGCAAGAACCTGATCTAGGAGACCAGAAGGGGAGAAAACACTGAGATAGTTAAGAAAAAAAAAAAACACACCTAATTTGAAAAAAAAAAAAAAGCTAGAACCATTTAGGGAATAAGCAATGATTCCAGAACTTCAAGACAGAAGGATCTTCGGAAAAAACACCCAGTCTGGAAGATAAGGGCTTCCCTGGTGGTTCAGCTGGTAAAGAATCTGCCTGCAATGCAGGAGACCTGGATTTCATCCCTGGGTTGGGAAGATCCCCTGGAGAAAGGAAAGGCTACCCATTCCAGCATTCTGGCCTGGAGAATTCCATGGACTGTATAGTCCATGGAGCCACAGTCAGACAGGACAGAGTAACTTTCACTTCTCACTTTTGGAAGAGTATGCAGTCTTAAAGCTGTATTTTCATAAACGGAAACATGCCATTTATATTTAGATGTTATGCTAGAGGTTAATAAAAATATGAAAAGTTGAAAGGACGGTTTATTTACATTTCCCTTAGGACTGAGAAAACATATATTGCTCATATTAAAAAATATTTATCATTTTTGGGTACAATTGGAAAATGGATAAAAATTTTGGGAGGAGGGCTAACGCCTCCCTTTGACCCTCCCTGCCTCCTGAACTGAAAAAAATTGAAGCTAGCATCCAGAGTCTCTTCAGGGAATTTTAATTAAATAAATATATTAATAAAAGCAAGACGTGTTTTTTATCAAAAACATTACTGTGGATACATACAGCTTTTTCAATGGAGTCTGCAGACCATTTCTTCTTGATGTATAAGTAACAAAATATGCAGCAGAGAATAAAAGCCCTCACCCATCTTGCTTAGTTTGTACGTCTCCACATTTTCTAGATATCTTTGTTTGTGATTCTTCTAAACTCAGTGGGATACTTAACATCACTTTAAATTCTTGAATGCTGTCACATTTCATCACCGTGAACCATATTGCTGTCTCTGGCTGCCCTGCCTTAAACGTGAGTGAATGTGAAGCTAAGGACACAAAGGGTTTCAGAGACAAAAAAGGCAACAGCTGTTTATGGAAAGCAACGTGTGAAGTCGATTGTAGGGGGGAAAATGATTGTTTCAAACACACAATCTTGCAAAATGGTACAGAAGGCTGGAAAAAGTTTTACTGCTCTCAACACGTTGCTCCTTTGCAGCAGGTAATATGTATTCACTGTGACTTCCTCTCATAGTATCTGCCATCTCATTTCAGCTGGTGGTGTGAAAGGCTCCAGGGCCAGTAGTGTTCATCAGTGATCTGAATACACCACAGCTCATAGCCCCCATTGTTAACAGAGCAAGAGCTGACAGCTTGAATGCTGGAAGAGGCAAGAAACAAAGTAAAACAGATGTCAAAATATCCTTTGCTTGTCTGGGCATAACTAGCACACTGAGGAATCAATTGCTAAAGAAAATCCATTTCTGTCTATTTCCTACCTACTCCTGAGGTTCTTTGGCTAATACATTTTGATATGATCCCCCTCCCCCAAAGAAAACCATCACATATATATTAGTCCCAAACTCATGAGAAACGATACAATCATTATCTACAACATTTTCATTCTAATAAGATGTATTTCTTCCTTAGTGACAGAGTTTCTCGCATTTGGAGGACAATATCTTTTCAGGGAGTCAGAGTAATGAGAAGAAAATTTCCAGCTGCTGCTACAATTCATAGTACAAGCATGTCCACTGGAAATATGAAAAAATGCTCTACAAAGGGCTTTTATACTGCCTTACTGGAAATGACTTTTTTTAATGATGAAAATAAGTTTCTAATTTTATTTTATCTTCACCTAGCTCATAGTAGGGTGTCTTGCACACAGTGGTCATTTAACAGACCCTGCAAAATTATATCCAAGGACCTGGCAGTTGAAAAACTATGTTGGGGACTGGGAAGGAGTGTAAAGTCATCAGTTTTCTAAAACTGATTATGAATTAAAGAAGATACTAGAGAACTACTCAAGGAAATCAATTAACATTCTTCTGCTTTCAACTTCACTGCATCTGTGAGTTCCATGAGGGCAGTAACCACAATGTCAGTTTCTTCCCAACACTAATGCCACTGCTCAGAACAACGTATGGGTTATGTTCTGTCATATCCAGCTCTGTTGAGTGTTAAAAGCCTGGGTGGCTTCAAAAGGGTCTCATACTTGGCTGAATGCTTTGCCATCATCATCTTGAAATTCTTAATACTTTTTGAACAAGGTATCCCACTTTTCAGTTTTGTACTCACCCTTGCCTATTATGTAGGCAGTCCTTAACTCAGTACATGTGTGGAATTAATAAAAATAAATGAACAAAAACAATGACTACATAGCTTTTCCATCCTGTGAGTTCCAAAATTTTCAGTTAAGTTTGGAGGCCCTCAAATTTAGTCTCTAGAACTTCCCTGAAAGTAAATCCAGCTTTAAAATTCAAAGTTTCATGAATGGCATCCCTTTAGAAAAATAAAAGGAAAGTATAGCACACATCTATATGTTATTTCAGTGTATTTCAACATAACACTGTTAAAAATATCTGCCTGAAAGTAAAGTGAAAGTGTTAGTCACTCAGTCATGTCTGACTCTGCAATCCCATGGACTGTAGCCTGCCAGGCTCCTCTGTCCATGGAATTCTCCAGGCAAGGATACTGGAGTGGGTTGCAATTCCTTTCTCCCGGGGATCTTCCCGACCCAAGGATCAAACCCTTGTCTCCTGCATTGCAGGCAGATTCTTGACAGTCTGAGCCACCAGGGAAGTTCCAAAATATCTGCTTACCACATTGTAAAGTGTTCTAGACGTGAGGGCCAAGGAGTTGACACAGAAAGGAAATGATGATCTTATCATCCAACACTTGATGAATATTTAAGTTGTATCATGTGTAACAGAAAAATGCAAGAAATTTGAAAAGAAACATGCAGCTAAGATTTTCAAAAACTGTAAAGGAAAAGCAGAGGGGAAAAAAATAGAAGAACACAAGAGTGTGACATTTTCTTAATGCATTTAATATTTGTCAAATGGCAAAATGCATAGACCAAAGGTCAGAAGTGAAGAAATACAGATATGTTCATAGAAGCTGAAAAAAGTAGACATTTTAGCATTTAAGATAATCATAATCATCTACTCTTGTGTCAATAACTTTTTCCCTCTGGTAGTTTGGTTCAACTAAGTAGTAAGCCATACTAAAAAACTAATAATTTAGGCAATATGTTTCTGATATTAGTATAAAAAAGTTGATTGATTCAAAATCATATCTGATAGACAAAACTTGGTACATAAAAGCACTTAATGTACTTAATATTTCACAAAGATAGCCAAAAATCATTAAAGAAGAGAAAGATCATTCAAAAATGATGCTGGGATAATATTGAATTATCTGGAAAACACATATAACTTAAGTCCTTGCTTTACATCATACACCAAAGTAAATTCCAAATGGATTAAACATTCAAATCTAACAAAATAAAACTATAAAATCACTAGATAAAATTATCTATATTTATTTGTAAGCTAGATAGAAGACTCTTAAAACTTAAATGGAAGAAACAAATGCAAAAACAAAACATAAACATTTTGTGCTATATAAAATTTAACCATGACTATACTGAAAAACAAAATATTTACAACATATGTGACCAAAAAAACCAAATCAATGATATATTACCTCCATAGAAAAATGGAAGAAAGAAATATGCAAGACATTTTAAAAATGTATATTAATACACAGAAAATAATATATTAATAAATTACAATAATAATGGGATGCCATTTTAAATTACTATAATGGATACCATAGTGTGTTGCCCAGATTCCATTTTGGGACTGAAATTCTCATTACTTCATCTCCTAGGGGTATTGGCAACAGACAGATTTCATCTGTATCCCTTTCGAGAAGGGTCAATAGATGAAGAGAGACACCCTGCCCAAGGTCACACGTCCTGCTCTAGCCGCCTTCCCCAAATGACTAGCCCAGTGTTAGAGTACAAAGTCCTGCTGCCTTGTGCAAAGCTGGGGCCAATCTGAAAAGCTACTCTAGCTCTGACATTTCCAGAAAATTGCCTGAGGCTGGTTGTAATTGCATCTCAATTCATTCCTCCACTTCCCTCATCTCTCACATGCGTTGTCCCCAAGAGCTCTCTTCAATAAATGCCCTATATGCACATCTCAAAGTCTTGTTTCCCAGAGTTCTCTACCTATGATACTTGGTAAAAGAAGGAGGGTGAGAAAAATCTAGACCTGCAATGAGAAGGATGTTAAGCATCAATTTCAACCTCAAGACCAGCTTCAGTGGCAGGGACTATAGCTCATTTCACTAACTTTACTCTTGCCAATTTTCCTGAAAAAGACAGCAACCATAAGCCGAGAGGACTAGTCATTATACAAAGCTAGTAGATCTGAGTGGCACAAGGCGTGGTGTGCAGTAGCAGCTCTGGCAACGTCACTCACTTCAACCACAATCATCCCTCAACTGCTGGACATGGCAGCACACAGCTCACAACCAAGTTCTTCTCCAGAAGAGGAGCCCTCAGCTGAGGGGAAACTCCTCATTTAAGGTCATGCCCCTCCCAGGTCAGGCTGCAGGTTGTTATAGGCTACTGAGTCCCATTTGCTTTGCCTCAAGACTGGACAATTTTGAAGGGACACCCCAGCTCTCAAATTCTCTTGACAGGTCAGTAGAACCCTTGTTGAAGTTGCATCGTACTTCAATTTCTCCCTCTGTCCTATCTTGCTAACCTTACCCCTCACTTGTGTTGTTCCTAATAAATTTTTTGCACAAAAATCTTGGAGTCTGTTTTTAGGGAACCCAAGCAATGACACCAATCACACCTGGGAAATGATGAAATAAAATATATCGTATAGGTCTTATTTGGGCATAATGAAAAAGGGCAGGTTTTCCTAAAATATGACTGATAGAAAATTAACTTGGTTTCTGGAGGACAAGTCAACAATAAACATCATTTCTGAGGTCATCATTTTTGGTATCTTGATTCATACTAAGGAAATAATTCTGGAGACATTCAAAGATTTGGCATAAATGTGCTTAGCAGTTACTGTGTTCACTATAGCAGCAGAGACAGAAAACACAAAAAAAGTCTACAAACAGGTAAATCATTAAAGAAATTATTTAACAGAAAAAGGAGTATCAGTCATTAAAAAGATTTTATCAGATATATAATAATATGGAAGAGGGTACATATTAAATTTTAAAAGAGTTGCTGAAAGTTATATAAAGTATGATTGCATTTCTGTTGGGAAAGAAAAAGAAGTGTATGTTAACTCACATTCAAGAATCTTCCACTTGGTCATTTTTCTGTGTTGTAGAAAAAGGTTGAATTTAGCAAACTGAGGAGAACTGTCTCCTCAAGGCTTACATGGCTCTCTTAAGAAACTGGTTTCCAAATCTATAGTAAAAAACTGGGAATTCTGTATCATCTTAATAGTTCCTTTTGAAGATTGATGATTATGCTTGTCTAATTGTTCTCTTCAAAATTTCCTCTTTAAGATCAATGCTTTTAGGCTCTTAAAATTGTGCATTTTTGCACAATATCATGGAGGTGATTATCCACTAATGTCCCAAACTTTAAATATATATTGAATTAATGTGGTCACAGACCCTTCCTGAATAAAACCATATGAAAGGTCAGAAGTTTTTCTCCGAACAGTTGCTTGGTTATACCGGCTAGAAAACCTCAGTGTTTGGCATATATCCTCTGCAAAGAATTTCTTCTGCACTAGCTCTGAGGCCCTGAGAAGGTTCTCACAGTCATGCAGCAGATATGTCAGTGCCGATGAAGCATGGTATTGTTAGAATTAGGGAATGCAGAGAGCTGGAACCCTCTGATGAATCATTCCCTCGGAGTTCTGGCTTTCCCTTATGTTACACTTATTAAGAGAATCTCACCTGCTGAGAAAGGAGGACAGGCAGTACTAGTTCAAAAGCTCTTAAGACTACCTAGATAATTGATTGATACTAGAGAAGTAGATAGATGATCAATAGGGATGATAGATTATAGGTAGATAGATAGACAGCAAAACTGCTGAAGTACATGGAATCTCCATTAGATTTGTTTCTAGTCTATTCCAATTAGCTTTCTAGGACTCAATACCCAAATTTCCAGCAGTATAACAAAAATGTTGACAATGGTAAATTCTGAATAATGATATTGACTTTTTACTGTTTTCCATTTTTTTCTTATACATACATATTCTAAGTTGTGATACACATATATTGCTTTTATGCTCAGAAAAATTATGAAAACATATTTGTAACAAGTATAACAGACAATGATTATATTTGCTCTATAAAGCGCTATATATACATATATATATATGTATATATATATAGGAAAAAATTCACAAAAAATTAAAATTAGAAAAAGCACCATAAAAAAACTGATAAAAGACACAAATTACACATATACTTTTAGAATCTGAACTAAATGAAGGAAGCAAAAAACACACATGATTTACTTATCAAATTAGTGAACACTAAAAGGGACAATAAAATGTGATGCTAGTAAGAATAAGACAGGAACTATCATAGTGGTTAATGGATCAAGAAATCATATTAAAATTTTGAAAACATTTTGACAAGAGATTTCAAGAATGTTTTAAAATATGCTTTCTTTTAACTTCTTTTACCTTAATCCTCCTGCTTTAAATCTTGCCTAGAAAACAGTAATAATTAAAAATATCCAGATAATATATGCAAATATACTGTAATGTCAGTATTACTTAGAAAAGAAAAAAATTCCATGATATATATATATTTCTGTAAATGTCAAAAGGTATTTGCCTCAAAGTCAGTTACAAATAGTTTCAGCTTATTATACATTAAGGTTGCATGTGTGTATGTGTGTGTATGTGTGGTCTTATAGGAGTAGATAGCAAAAGGTGACATGGTCTCAATAAAGAAGAGAAAAAACTGAAATGAAAGAAGTCCAAATAACAAGAACTGTTTCCGAGTGAGAGGGTTTCTGATTCCCTTTATTCTCTCCCTATTCATATTTTTTTACTTCCAAAAATTTTTTACCCAAGGTATGTGCTGCTGCTGCTGCTGCTAAGTCGCTTCAGTCGTGTCCGACTCTGAGCGACCCCATAGACGGCAGCCCACCAGGCTCCCCCGTCCCTGGGATTCTCCAGGCAAGAACACTGGAGTGGGTTGCCATTTCCTTCTCCAATGCGTGAAAGTGAAAAGTGAACGTGAAATCGCTCAGTCGTATCCAACTCCTAGAGACCCCATGGACTGCAGCCTACCAGGCTCCTCCATCCATGGGATTTTCCAGGCAAGAGTTCTGGAGTGGGGTGCCATTGCCTTCTCCAACCCAAGGTATGTAATCCTTAGGAAGTCAGAAAAGAAAAATAAAACAATAAAAACAATCTGAGGTTCCCACAGAATCTTTCATTAAATGTATATTATTCAGCTAAAGATGGTATTATATGGTATTGAGCTCAACAGAATATTATTCAAAATATCTGTATTTAAATCCTTGCTCTAACCGTTTCTAGCAGTGTGACTTAAGTCTTGTCTATTTACTGATTGCTTGATAATAGGAGATTTATTTAATTCCTCCAAGCTTCAGTTTTCACATCTTTAAAATGATTATAATGTGTATTTCACAGCATCATTGGGGGGATTAAATAACTTTAAAAGGGATGCATCAAGCCATGTGCCTGACACCCTTTAGGGGTTCCATCAATGTTTGTTGAAGGTAAAACAGTTGGGTGGTTCCATCATTGAAAATCACATTTTTTAAAGTGTAGAAACAGCCTCACTTCACAGTTCTGGGTCACAATCTCCTACCCAGACAAAAGAATATCCTAAAAATAATCTAAGCCTCTGGATACTAACCAATTTAACAGAGCAATGGCAGTGTGACTATTAGTTCTGGCTTCAGATCATTTTTCTCCTTTTTACTTACTCTTATTCTTTATTTTCTTTTAACCTCTCTGTTTGTTTGCTTGCTTGATTTATGGAGTTGTTCAACTTAAATTACAGTCCCAGGATTTGTCTGATTCTTTATGTTTTAATTAATGGGGAACTTTCATCATTCCACATTTAAAGCAGTATCACTCTATGCATTAAATTCATAAGAGAAAAATTTTTCTTAAAAAGGAGGAATAAGGAAATAAAAAAGGATGGATATCTGTATTCATTTTGGACATTTTAGACATGGTAGTTCCAAAGGACTGCGAAGCAGAAATTAATCCCACTGCCTGTGGAGTTCTGAGGATGTGCAGGGCAGCAGATCTCATTTAGAATCCTCCTTTGCCATCTATTAAGAAGTGAGCATGGCAGAGTTGGCCATGGGGAGGCTTTTTGATTCTCAATTCCTCTGAACATTGTCAGTGTTTAATCAATAGCTAGTCCAGGCATCATTAAACATGTGCTCTCAGTTCAAGGTCCTCTGATCGGGATGGTTGAGGGAATTGCTCAGTGTTGCTGTAAAGTGCAAAAAAGGGGGCCTACATTCAGGTTAGCCTACTTGAAAGAGACAGTTTTAAACAGTATTGCATTAAATGAGACCTGTTTTAATGGGTCACGTGGAAGATCAATTATTCTTGTTCTCATAATTCTTGCTTCCAAGGTAGGATGTATCCTACTGAATTTGAGATTCAGCACTTATTAATTTATGCTTTCTACAAGGAGAGGGGTTAGCAAATATGCCAGTCATTGGAATGAAGGAAGCCTATTCTTCCACATCTTATATTTTCTATTTCGATGATTCCATACAAATTTAAATTCCTTGTACTGTGTTTAATCAACTGTTTGAAAAACCAAGACAGTCTATTTTGACACTCAGAGTGCGGCTTCAAGGACTAATACACAATTTTTTCTTTCTGGTTTTAATCCATTGTTCTGATACTTTTGTGATATGGCACTTAGTAAAACTATCACTAGCCTCATGGAAATACTAAGAGATGAAATAGTGTAGTTCTTATACTACAGGGTCTCTTAAAAGTTATAATGAGAAATGCATAATATTGTTGAATTATTTTCTTTTGGAAATAAGGCCAGGTTGAAACTAAACTGTTTTCAAACTTAAGAAATTTTAAAAATGTGAGTTGCAGGAATCAGAGCATTCCCTCTAGACAAAGAGGACTAATTAGTCAGTTTGATAAAGTAATAAAATTTGCATTCTTTTCCCTTGAATTCAGGAGAAACTTGAAATTGTAAATATTTTTCCAACATACAACAGAGAAAATATTAGAGGCAGAAAAATCAATCCAACCATTCTACTGCAATTACTAAAAGTTTGAGCCATATACTATATTCACTTCTCAAATAAATGAATGTGAGCACCGAGATTATGGCAAAGTAACAGGCAAAAGCACTCTTATTGCTATTGGTTCATAATCTGTGAATTTCATTCGGTAGGGATCAACATAGTAAAGGCTTCTAGTACATGTGAAACCATACAATACAAAACCTTCAAATCAAAATTTAAACAATGTCAGACAATAACAAACCTTGGAATCCCTTTCTTTTTACTCTTACAAGTCATTAGGTTTGTTATTAAATAATACATCAACACTTTAGAATTTGATGCAAATCTTATGTTCTTAGAATGAATATACAAATGGCTAAACTGATTTTGATAAAACTAATTTTAAAACTCTGAAAAATCAAACTACAAATTTGTATATGGTTTATATGACTTTTTTTGTAAAATAAAATTCATATAGCTAATACCCTGTGTTAACCTATATTATCAGGGAAAAGAATCTGAGAAAGAATAGATATATGTATATGTATAACTAAATCCCTTTGCAGTACACCTGAAATTAATACAACATTGTAAATCAACTGTGTGTGTGTGTGTGTGTGTGTGTGTGTGTGTGTGTTAGTTGCTTAGTCATGTCTGATTCTCACAACTCCATGGACTACAGCCCACCAGGGTCCTCTGTCCATGGGATTTTCCAGGCAAGAATACTGGAGTGGGTTGCCATTTCCTCCTCCAGGGGATCTTCCTGGCCCAGGGATTGAACCCAGGTCTCCTGCATTGTAGGCAGATTCTTTACTGTATGAGCCACCATACAGTAAGGAAACCCATCAAATAAAAACTCCAACATAAAATAAAAGTGGAAAAACAAAAGCTTTAAAAAGTCTTTAAAAAAGAGTCATCAGAATAATTTTTTGTCTTGATAGATTTCTTTTAAAAATTCATATGGCTCAATATACATAGGTAAAAATCCTGTAGCTTCTGAGTTTCTTAAATGTGACAGTCCAAAGGGCCAGGATCACTCACCAGCCATAAGACAATAAGCTTGACTTGTTCTCCTTGATTTATATATGGCTAACCCATTTTCCACATAGCATTACATTATGAACCCTCTAAGTTTTAATTGGTGTCTTTTCTTTCCTTAAAATGCTTTAACAATAAGTCCAATCATCCAAACACCTTCCTTTTGAACAGATGTTTGTTTTCAGAACTGGATTCAATTGATCAGCTCTTTCTAAAAGGCATGTCCCATATCTACCCCTTACAAGCTAAGTGTCCTTCCTCAAGTTGCTTAAACATTCTAAACCTCATTCTTTACATTGCTAAAAGAGTAATAACAAGAGTACCCAGCCCACAGTGTTTTACAAAGTGTAAATGAAACAGTGAATATAAACATAACACTGTGCCCCAATAGATAACACACACTCTATGAATATTAGCCATTGTTATCATGTAAAAACAGGCCCACGTTCACACAGCTTGTTAGGTGCAAAGCTGGGATTCTAACTTAGAGCTGTTTGGTGCCAAGGCTTATGATCTTCCCACTATGCACTCTGTATATCAGATGTCTTAAGGGAGATTTGGATGAATGTTGGCTCCCATTCAGTTCACAGTCAAAATCCTCTAACACAGGCCTGTAGAGCAGCATCCCTACATTTTCAGTTGAAGTGAGAGCCATAAGATTTAGACACCAGACCCTGGGGAGGCAAGGTTGACATTCTGTTGTGAACTCTTAAGAGTTTGACTTGTGTTCTTGCCCAGACAGAAGGCCAGCCCACCACAGCCCAGACCAACCAGTGTGGGAGTCTACAGAAGGAGCCAATTTTTATTTTCATGAGGGAACACAGAGAATCTTCTTAAATTCCCAAACTTGGGATGAAATAGGACTAAATTACCATATCACATAGCCCAGAAGAGAGAAGCTTAGCAAAGGTTACATGGCAGATGTACTCAACTTCTTTTCCCCTTCAAAAAGTATAAAGCATACTGCAGCCTACTTCCTCATGGGGCTTAATGATTTCAGACCAGTCCTCCACAGGGCTGTAAACCAAAGGCTGTGATTCCAAGGCTGTGTTAACCTCTGTGAACCTGGGTTTCATTATCTTTAAAATGAGAGTAATAATATCTGCCTCTTAAGGTTGTTGTGAGGTTTAGAGATAAAATTTTAAAAATCATGGTCATTAGTATTACTAATGGACACAGCCCAAATTACTCCCAAATTGTAATTACTTAGATTATAATTTGATGTCTCAATGAATTAATGTGTCTGAAGAAAAACTAGGCTTGCTCAGTCTCTGGATGAATGTCAACCCAGAGGACTAAGCTTGAGGAGACTTGCCTTTCCCTGAGGATGCCCCACATCCCAGTAGCCTTAATCTACTCAACCAGCAAGCCCGCAGGGGCAGAAGTCATGTGATTTTGATTGTTAGTTAGGTCAATGGTTATATTCTTGTCTTATGACTACTAAAGAGATGATCTCTGAAAAGTTTTCTGTGTCAGAGTTCGATTCCTTTCCTGTCTATCTCCTTCTTTGGCTCAAACTTGAACCATACTCTGTGCCTAAGCTTATAGGCACACCTCCACTTGCCTTCAGAACTCAAATTCTCAGAATATGTATGTATTTCCTGAAGATTCCATACACAGTGTGACTTCCAAATAGTGCCCCAGCCCTTTCCCTTAGGTTTTGTGTCTTATTCCTTGTCCTATGAAAAGGATATGATTGGAAAAGACACCCTGGATTCTTACCAGAGCTATGCCCCTGACTCCCATGTATAATCATACACATATGCTGTCTTTATGAACTGGCTGCTCTGCATCAAGGTCTAGGTCTACAAAGCCCTAGGTACTCTGCCCACTCTTGTGTGAAGGCCAGTCTTTGATCTCCTCACATGCTCTGTCATTGACAGCAAGACCTGGGATTTCAGAGAACCAATAGGCAGACCATCCCACTGAATGGCAGGTTCATCTCTTTACTAAATCTGGGATTTAAAATTCTGTCCATGATGCTTTTACAAGAAGCCTGGTGATAAATCTAGGCTTGGATTTAGTTAGCTTTAGTCCATTTATATTCAATTTACTTCCACAGATAATTTGTGGCTGTGTATGGTCTAAACATACCTATAATAGAACCACCAAAGCTATGGTTTAAAAGGAAGGGGAAAGGTACAAAAAATAACCACTGCAGCAAACTAAGAACCATGTTATGAAATGGGGTAGAGAAAGCTACATTAGGAATATAGGCTAAAAAGTCTCTGCAATTAACCCTTCAGTCACATGCTAGTGGGAGAGATAGACAATAAACCTTTATAATCCACTGTGAGAGGCTCTATTAGAGAGTTGTCCTTGACTCTATGAGGTGTATGATGTAATATTTCACAAATGCTGTCTTGAAGTCATGGCTCAAAACCATCTTCCCCTTCACAAACTAAGCCCCCACCCCAACTATTTCCCTTATGAAACATTCCAGAGCTAAGATATACACACAGTCAACTGCTAGAGGTCCCTAGACTCACAGACTTCCTGGGGGCTAGTGGAGTTATTCAAAATACCTAAACCCCAGGAAGACTGTGAGTTTAGCCTGACCACCTGCCCCAGTTGCCACATATAGGGCTTCCCTGGTGGCTCAGATGGTAAAGAATTTGCCGGCAATGCAGGAGATGATGATGAAGTGAAGTTGCTCAGTCGTGTATGACTCTTTGCAATCCCATTGACTATAGCCTACCAGGCACCTCCATCCATGGAATTTTCCAGGCAACAGTACTAGAGTGAGTTGCCACTTCCTTCCCAAGGGGATCATCCTAATCCAGGGATCGAACCCAGGACTCCCGCATTGCAGGCAGACGCTTTACCATGTGCGCCACCAGGGAGTTTCTATTTGGAGCTGTAAATAATAAAGGTTCTTCTTGTCTGAGTGTCTTTATATTGTGTCCCACCATTGAAGGTATCTATAAGTCTTATAAAACAGGTGACAAATGTGGATTCTAAGTATGAGAACAGATCTGGAAAGTCTCCTTAGAGAAGGTGATTCTAACCTTTGCCTTGAAAGACAGAAGTTAGGTGAGGAGAGTTAGAGACAAAATAAATGAGAAAGGGGAAAGTGTTGACTTGCATTCAAACCTGGAAAAAAGTACGGGCAGAAACAGGGAGTGTCTGACAGATGGAACACTAAGACCAAGATGTAGGAATGTGGAAACTTCTGGCATGCTTTACATACTACAAATTTTCAGTGTCTCTGAGCCTGGAGTATGAAACGCAGAGTCACAATATGGCAAGTAAGACAGAAGTAACAAAGAGTCAGACCCTGAAGCACGTTGTAAACCATAGTAAAAAATTTGGGTTAATTCTAAAAGCTATAGAGAAACAAAGGTTTTAAGGATGGTAAAATAATTTTTAAGTTACAGTTTCAAAAGATATCTCTGGCATTAGTTTAGATAATTGATTGAAGGGGTCATTTATGAAGAATGATATCAGGAAAGAAGCAATTACAGTAAACCTTTCTGTAAGAAATAATGAGGACATGAATGAAAGTAGTCACAGTGAAGCCGGCTCTTTGGGGGGTGTTGAGGAGAAACTGCCCATTGGTTTTACTGGAGAGCTTGATGTGAGGAGGAAGAGAGAGGAGGAGTCATGAGTAACTTCAGATACACTAGACTGCCCTGGAAAAAGGGTGACCTGAGCTGTCCTTAGTACTCAGAGAAGAAGAAATTTGGGAGGTGGAGGGTAAAAGAAGATACATTTAATTTTAGGTCCACTAAGTTTCCAATGCTTGAGACTCCCTCAATGAGAGCCTCAGATCCTCAATAAGGGCTTCAAGCAGTAGCCGGATCTCTGGGTTCAGAGAACAAGGAGAGTGATCTGATTGAGTAATATTGATGTGGACCTCATCCATATATAGCTAATTAGAGTTGGTAAAGTTTTGCCAGTGGATATGATCGCAGAGGAGGGAGTAAAGAAATGGCCAAAACCAGAATTCTGAAGATCTAAAAAAATTTTGGAGTTCAACAGAGGGGAAAGATTGTATGAGAAAGATTAGGGAGTCATCACAGAGATGGAAGAGAACCAAGAGAAAGCTGTTTCCTACAATAAGAGGAGGAGAGAAAGTCAGGAAGAAAAGAAGGAGCAGTCATTACTTTCAGGATGTTACACAGAATGCTTGAAAAGTATTTCTTGAAATTATCAGTGGACAATGTATAAACAAGCCTGGCAAAAGCAGTTTTAGGGAGAAGATCTGTTTTAGGATAAAGAACCTTGATCTTAATATGCCCTTCTTTCTCTTCTATCTTCAACATCTTTCTATCTATCTTAAAATAAAACTTCCCTCTAAAGCTAGTTTTGCCAGGGTTATCCATACATTATCCATTGAGAGTTTCAAGGAACACTTTTCAGTTGTTTTACTTAAACCTTGAATGTAACAACCTCTCCTTCCTTTCTGACATTCTCTCCTCTGTGGATTACAAGACACAACTCTCTCCCAGCTCCCTTCCACTTCTGTGATGACTCCATAAACTCTTTCAAATAAAGAAGGCCGAGTGCCCAAGAACTGATGCTCTCAAACTGTGGTGCTGGAGAAGACTCTGACCCTTAGACAACAAGGAGATCAAACCAGTCAGTCCGAAAGGAAATCAACCCTGAATGGTCACTGGAGGGACTGATAGTAAAAATGAAGCTCCAATATTTTAGCCACCTGATGTGAAGAGCTGACTCATTGGAAAGAACACTGATGATGGGAAAGATTGAGGGTAGGAAGAGAAGGAGGCAACAGAGGATGAGATGATTGGATGGCATCACTGACTCAATAGACAAGTTTGAGCAAACTCCAAGAGACAGTGAAGGAGAGGGAAGCCTGGCGTGTTGCTGTTCATGGGGTCACAAAGAGTTGGACACAACTTAGTTACTGAACAACAGTAGTCTTTTCCTCCCATTCACCTCCAAAATTTTGAGCAAGGTTCTAAGGTGGGGCAGGATGGGGTTAGCTTGAAATAACATCAGAGTGCTTTCCTTCTCAGTTGAAGAGCAAAGCAGACAGTGTTGAGAGTTACTAATAATACCAAAAGTTCTAGATGGGAGTAAAAGTTGGGTGGGCTCTTAGCTGAAAATTTCTGTTTTCTCTGCAAAATGAAAGGAATGCATACCTTAAGAGATTTTGAAATTACTGAATTTTTTAAAAAATGCCTCTATGATTATTGTTGTTAAAAATGCACACCTGGTTTAAACCATGTGGCTCTTGTCAGTCACTAGAACGCTGTACTAGGTTACTAGATTTGGATTTAAGTGTTACACTCATATCTGGTATTTGCAAGCACTTAATCCTTCCGCTTCTTTTAGATGGAGGCAGTCCTATTTTCTGTTTCATATCATTTTGCACTTTGGACCCTGTGAAAATGCATAAGCTGCCTAAAGCTTACTGCCTCCAGTGCTTTTGGAAACAGGGAGATATAAATCTTCAACCCAGTGATAAATGAGAATATTTTACCATACAATGAAAATATAGTTTTGAATATTGCTTTAAAACTCCAAAATGCAAAAAAGAAAGAAAGAAAAGTGAAACAGGGAGTTGTTGAAGGAATGGGGGTGGGGTGGAAGTGTGGTCCAAGAGGTAGAGGATATATGTATGCATATGGTTGACTTACTTCATTGTATAGCAGACACTAACACGACATTGTAAAGCAATCATATTCCAGTAAAACAAAAAGAAAAAAGAATCAATGTATGTTTGCTTTAAAAGGCTAGCAACCAAGATGCCCAAAGGAAGCCATCTGATCACCAAAGTAAGCTTATAATGATAACTATAGTGTCTGACTCTTCATAATTTTATTTAGTCTGGTGGCTCACCCAGTGAAGAATCCACCTGCAATGTGGGAGACCTGAGTTTGATCCCTGGGTCAGAAAGATCCGCTGGAGAAGGGGACAACTAGCCACTCCAGTATCTGGCCTGGATAGTTCCATGGGCTATATAGTCCATGGGATTGCAAAAAGTCGGACATTGGGATTGCAAAAAGTCGGACATGACTGAGTGACTTTCACACAGCCAACTGCAAGTATAGAACTAATATCAATATCATGATAGAATTTTCACTGACTATTTGCTCTGTGTCAGGCACTGCACTAAGGATTTTACCTGTGCTGTAATTTTTCCTCACCAATCCCTACATGTGGAGAAATGGAATAACTGAACAGTTAAGTGAAAGTCCAAAGTCACACATGTCTTATATGGGATAACTAGGTGGTAAAGTTACTATTGCTATCCTGAAACATTGATACCTTTCCCACCATGAAATGCTGTTTTCAGATTAGCATTATTTTTCTCAAAATCCTAAATTCTGTTCTCTATTTTCATAAACAATTTAGAGAGAAGTTGCTGTACTTTTAGTTGCACATAACACAGAATCTCCCATTTTTAGCATCTTTGTGTTTTGAATGGGTGCTCTGATTGTGGGAAAATAATAAAAATAGATAAATAATGATTATAAACTGCTGATTCAAGCCATCGTTTACTGAACTTTGACTATGTGCCAGGTGCTGTTTTAATCTCTTCATATTTTCATTCATCCCATACCCTTGTATGTATGGGTATTCTGTAATGCACTATGAAATTATTTAGGGAACATAAGAAAACAAGACTATTTAGTGCTTAAAAGTAGGGTTTTGTTGTTTTATTTGATATAATATATGTTATGAAAATCTTACTGTTAAAAGTATTTTACAAACATAACTATAAAAAATTCCTATTGATGCTTAAGAAGGAAGATCTGTGAATATACTTTCCAAATAGAGAGAAAGAAGAAAAGAAAAGGCAACCGGAAAGCATGAAGACCACTGTGCTAACATTTTATCACATTGTCTTGTTTTAATTTTGGATACAGAAGGTAGATTTTATCATACTACCCAGTTCAAGGAAAATTCTTATCACTCCTCATTCCTTGGAAGGGCCGCTCTTGTTTCATTTTTAACCCCAGAATACACTATTAGTCTCCCCCATCCCCCATCCTAGTGTATTTAATACATCCCTCTTTATAAGGTTTATGTCCTTGTACAATGTATAATGTTGATTTTTGTGAGCTATTATACTGGTCTTATTAGGTATAGACATAGATAGATGAGGAAAGAGATAAAGATGATATGGACTCTAAAGATGAGAGGTTAAAAAACCAGGCCAAGATCGTGCTAAGCTGCCTCAGTCATGTCTGACTCTTTTTGACAATATGGAGTAGAGCCCACAGATCATGCAAGTGTTATATGATGAAGTAGAATTCAGACCTCAGTCTGTCTCTACCTAAAACTGCCAGTCTTTCCTTCCCAAGTCTGAAGACTATAGAAAAACTGTAGAAAAGGAAAGATTTCTAAATGCATTCCTAAAATCCACTGAATTTGGGGAAAGGTTTTGAATTGGGTTAATCAACAACAAAATGGATAAACACTTGGAAAGTTCATGATTTTTTTTCAAGGCCACAGATGGGGACAAGGAGGGCAGAAGAGACGTGTTCCCTAAATTCAACTTTGGAGAATTAAATTTATCACCTAGCACACAAAAGTGATTAATATTGCGAGGGCGATGAATTTGATAATGACTGAGAAATGCCATCCACCTGACAAACTAAACAATTTTTTTTTTTAACCTGACATAGCCCTGTTCAAGACATCAGCTGTCATACGAAATGAATTCTGTTTCTAATTTGTCTTCATAAATAATGCAATTAATTGAAAGGTAGTTTCAATGAAAGTCTTTAACTTCTTTCATCTCCAATTTGAGGGAAATCTCTTTGCATTCCCTAGAAAGAATCTTCCACTCCTTTTATCAAATACAACCTAGACATCATGGATCAGAACACTGAGATCAAAAACAAAGGAATCTATTATGTGAAGACCACCACATCTAATTGTGTTTTCAATCCTTTTCTAAGGTGGTTGCTGCTGCTGCTGCTAAGTCGCTTTAGTCGTGCCCGACTCTGAGACCCCATAGATGGCAGCCCACCAGGCTCTTCTGTCCATGGGATTCTCCAGGCAAGAACACTGGAGTGGGCTGCCATTTCCTTCTCCAAACGCATGCATGGATGCTAAGTCGCTTCAGTCGTGTCCGACTCTGTGCGACCCTATGGACAGTAGCCCACCAGGCCCCTCTGTCCACGGGATTCTCTAGGCAAGAATACTAAAGTTAGTATTATCTTAAAATGTGAAACATAAAAATCCGATGAAAGAAAATTCATTCAAGCTCAAAATTTTACTAAGAATATCTGTTTAATCAAGCTTCCAGGCTGTACATCTACCCTCTTCGTGACATCTAACTTCTGTTTATTTAGAATTAAAATATGACCTCTGATTCTATGTTTCACATTTCAACACACAGAAATACCTTTGGTTTACAGCCTCCAGGTAACCTTACTTCTTCTTTTCCCCCAACTCATTTTGTGAGAACAAAAAGGAACCATTGAACAAAAACAGTTCCTGACCATTTCCAGCAAGTGGAAATAAAGAATTTTTGTGTTAAAGACTAAAATAATTAAAATGTTGTTTATCTGAGGTTTCTCTGTGCAGACACCAGTGATTCCATTTGCTTATGTGTGAGTACACATGTTAATAAACCCATGTGCTGAAGGCATGAAAGAGAGGTAAGAGAACTATGCAAGCATTAAAACTTTCAATCATTTAATTATTTCACCCCTCTGAGAAGGCTAATTTCAACAAATATAGCAGAAGAAGGACATGATTATGAATGGAGATTTGAGCTGAGCATTTTTAACAAGGTTGTTACAAAAAATAGAAAGACAAAGACTTTGTGAAGTACAACAAATTATAGCCAAAATTTTACAAGTTACTTTAAATGCAAATTACACAGCTAAATACAGAAAATTTGGGTAATTAAATTATTTTGGTACCTAGCCCCTGACTGCTAAAAAATATCCACTGGCAGTAAAAGGAGTTTAGTCTACATTATCCTTACATATTTTTAGTCATATCTACTAAAGTCTGCCTGTCAACAATGAGAAAATCTGCAAAGCTATCAAATATAATGTATTTTTTGTCCAGGGTCCAAAAGCTAGAAATACTGCAAGTTTGAATTTTTTCCCCAACAAGCAAATCCATCTGAGTAAAGTCCTTATATTTTTTTACATTCTATTATGATAATAGCCTGGAGAAGTTTGAAACGCAATCCACTCCAGTATTCTTGCCTGGAGAATCCCAGGGACTGAGGAGCCTGGTGGGCTGCCATCTATGGGGTCGCACAGAGTCAGACACGACTGAAGTGACTTCGCAGCAGCAGCTTGATAATAGCTAACATTTAACTAATACTTGCCAGATATTTTATAAGTATCGACTTTTGTCTAAAGGTAGAATTAAATGGAGATAGACTAGAGAAGGGGGAATAAAGGAGAAAAGAGAAGTACATTAGTCTGCTTGGGCTTCTATAACAAATACCCAAACCTGGGTGGCCTAATTAATTTTCTCACAGTTTTGGAGGCTGGAAAGTTCAAAGTCAAGGTTCTAGTACGGTTTGGTTTCTGGTAAGTGCTCTCTTCCTGGCTTCAGATGGCTGCTATTCAGTCAGATCCTGGTACGGTGGGGAGCCCAATCTCTCTGGTGTCTCTTCTTATTCAAGCACCAATCCCATCATGAGATCTTCCACGTGCATGAGCTCATCTAAACCTAATTTCTTCCCAAAGGCTCTACCTCCAAACACCATCACACTGAAACTTGGGGCTTTAAAACATGCATTAGAGGAACATAGTTCAGTCCATACTGATGAAAGAAGATAATCAAAAGTCAGACGAGGTAACAAGAATGTAAGTACAGAGAAGCAGCAGTCAAAGGTGAAAATTGTGCTGTCAAGAAGTCAAGAGGAAGATTTAGAAAAATGAGTGGTTAACAGTGTCAGAGGCCATTGAAACAGGCATGGAAAAGACTCCTGTGAAAGCTGATAATTAGAAGGTCATTAGTGTCTTTCATTTGGTCTGAAGCCCAACTGCACACATATAAAACTATATGGTATAATGTGTCATTAAGGCAACGCTAAATTATATGGTATTAGCAGAAAAAGAAGGAATGCTTTTGGCTGGGGTCACCTGAGAAGGCTTAACAGGCCAATCGACACTGAACATGGAACTTGGTAAGCAGAGTTCTGACAGGTGGAGACTTGGGGGCTCGAGTCTAAGTTGAGTAAGGTAAGGTGTGGAAGCAGAAAAGGGCATAACTTACTTGCAGAACTGAGCGTAGTCAGGTTTACTGCAGCATATGATAGAAATATAAGAGAGAAGTGATAAATTTGTACTTACAGGGTGATAATATAAGGTGGATTTCTTTCATCAATAGCTGTCACAAAAATACATTATTTTAACCCTGAGCTCCACTAAAACAGAATGTAAGAATTTCATTTCATAGCACTTTTATATTTTTTCTTAGTCTTTTAAAATATTTATCAGAAATTATTTTAAAGCATTTAATAATAAGTGAAGTTAGCCAGATTTTCCTGAAAGTTAATTTCCTTTATTTTCAGAGCAAAATTTACTTCATTTCTTTGGATCGCTGACCTTTTATCTCTAAAGTAGACTAGGCTGGATTAGTCCTTGAATTCCTCCAAAATATGATTCTATGATGTAGAAAATAGTATTTTCAAAAAAACACCAGAATATAATTATTGTTTTTATTAAGAACATTTAAGTTAAACTGGATATAAAATTCTCATTTTATATTTTAATTAAACTGGATATAAAATTCTCACACACTGTTCGTATGTGGGACTTCCTAAAGTCTAAGTTCTTTAAATACTTTTCAAATAAAATATTTATATGTTAAATATAAATATATTTATATTTATAAAATATAAATAAAATATCTATAAAATAATTATTCCACAGAATCCAATGGAATTTAACAAATACAGGTTAACAGATGATTTGTAATAAGTTAGTAGTTTTGGGAACTCCATAATATTAAAATACTTTAGAGAGGCAGTAACTTTGTCATTTTGTCCAATTTCTACATTTACCACATGAGGAATACAGGATGAAGAGCGATTAAGTGACTTGCTAAAGGACACACGACAACTTGGAGTCCACTGTGCCACTGTTTCTAGTCCATAGATGAGAGTCAATAGTGGACAAATATGAATATTTCTGTTTTTCAGGTGGTTGCTAAATCTAGTTTCTATTTTTTAAGCTGTTGGTTTCCAAGTAAAGGGAAATTTAAAAGTATATGAATTATTTGGTAATATCTGTGTTAATGGAGAATACTGATAGCAAAGCAAATCTGATTGCAAATACTGATAGCAAAGCCAAAATTTTATTTTGACTGCTTTCCCATGCTGGGTCTGGACCCTTCATCAACCAGGTGTAACTGTGCTGTCCAAGGTCATGGACCTAGACTTCTGGGCCAGAATTCCATTATAAAGGAAGTTATAAGGAGAAGTGGTCATTGACAAGCTTTGCCTCACATTGACAGAGCTGTGTGACTGTCAATGTTATATCATTATACAACAGTATCATGGAATCCTCCTACATATACACCTTTTAAAGAAGCACCATCTTAAGGCAGAAGTATATGGGAGATATTCTGAAGTATTATAGATATCTTTAAAAATCTGATGAAAATAATAAGCCCTTACCACCAGAAAAATGACATGCACTGCAAAAATTTGCAAACAAATTCAGGTACTCAAACTGAGGGTCACTGAGGCCAAGATTCCAGTTTTATTGGGATCATATTTTATCAGCAGTCCAGGCAGTACTATATGGGGAGCAAGTGGCCTGTACATTGTAGCTGGATATTATGGACCCCCTCTCTTAACACCACTTTGTATAACTTTATCTGGCAGAGGCTGACCAGTAACTGCTGGCCATATGTCACCACAAGTGCACAGCCCTTAGAGACAGCATGCTTTCTTGAAATGAAGTCATCTTAAACTCTGCAAGGGTTTGGAGTACAAGAAATTTGCTGTAGCTGTGATTAAGAGAAAGTGCAAAAAACACCAGAGGCTCAAAAGCTCACACTAACCTAAGCCTCTGACTGATGGGCAGAACGGGGTAAAGGAAGAGAAAGAAGGTAGGGAGGAGGGGAGAAATGAAGACACCTAATTTCCGGTACTCTAAGTAGTGGAACCATAAAATTCCATAACCTCACCTTCTCCTCTGTGACTCTGCCACAGGTCATGATGAATTTCTGTCTACAATAATATCCTGGTAAGTATCAGCTACCATTCTCAGTTTTCTGCCAGGTAAAAAAATCCCAAAGGGGATGTGAGCTAATTTGATTTCCTTGTGTTTTAAAATATCTGATCCTTCCTACAATATTACTCAAAATAGGAACCAATGTAAGACTCAGTTCTCTGTAGAACATTCTTTCTTTCAAAACAAATAAGAAAACAAACAGTTCTTATCCTCCGGCTCATGTTATGAGTATTTAACTACAAAGTGCTTAAATTTTTTTTAACATTTTAACATTTTAACATTTAACATTAAACATTTTAACAAGAATGCTGTAGTTGTGTCAACTGAGATTTTTAGGACGATTCTTTGAAACCAAAATTTCAATATATTCATAGGAGAGAGGCATGAAAATTTCCATAAAGGTCACTTTCTGGGCTCTCAATCCAGTCCTTCTGTAGAATGATACCCAATGGGTGAAAAGCTTTAAAATGATGCAATCATGAAATCCATATTTCTCATTAATTTAGTTTTTAATTTGTACACTGTGTTGAAATTCTGCACAAAAAAGGATCAGTCTGTGGAGCTGCAAATACCCTATTGCTACTGCTCTGTCACTTCCATCACGTCCAACTCTGTGCGACCCCAGGGACGGTAGCCCACCAGCGCCTCTGTCCATGGGATTTTCCAGGCAAGAATACTGGAGTGGGTTGCCATGCCCTCCTCCAGAGATGAGGACTACCCTCTTGCCATAGTATCCATGTATTTGTACAATAGAAATTGACTTTTAAGGAATAGAAACAGAAAAGATAAACCATAATATTCTTATCCAAGTCTACTTTTGACCTGATTTCACTGAAACAAAAATTGAAAACTTCCAGAGCAATGATGGTGAGGAACAAGGAAAGAGCTTAATGATTTTACTAAGAAATAGATAATAACTGCTAGAGTTTAGAAAATTAATTACACCCTAAAAGGTACTTTAGTTGGGTACTAGAGTGTTTATTTTGCCTTAGTGCAAAAATCAGATATCATAGATTTACATAATGTATTACTTTGCAAAGTATTTTTATAGCAGACACAAAAATTCACCAAGTCAACCTTTACCTATAAATGCCACATCTGCATGTATTGGCAATCCTGTTCCGAAACATTTTGTGCCTGAGAGAAGTTAGAGCAGCAGTTTAAGGATGCAACAGCTGATGTCCTTACAGGTTGGGGCTGGAGATGGAGATGGGAAAGGGATCCTATTGCAACCAGCAGTCAAGTTGCAAAGAAGAAGGTAGTTCAGGGACTGAATAAATATACGTGAGCTGCTGTCCCACTAGGGTGCTTGCTGTAGACAGTTATCACGATACTGAGTTCCCTGGCTTCTATGATATGGCTTCTACCTACATGATCACTCAACTTTGGAAAAGTCCTTTTTTGCTCCCCAAACCTCTATTCTCTCATATCAAAATCAGATCTATGACTAGGATATCTTTACCTGTTTCCTCTGGTTTTCTCTCATTTCATATAAAATATGTTACAAAAAAGAGAGAGTATATACTATGAAGTTAAGCAAAACTGGCTGTTTTCTCTTTGAAACTTCATAATTATATAATATTCATGAAATGCTAATAATTTTGAGTAAATGGGCAAGCTAACAAGCCCTATACCAATTAAACCAGCAATTAAATGCTGTTGTATAACATGCTACTCTTTCAATGTAATAGATATTTTTAAAGGGACCTGGAGATGAAATCAAAATGTGCTTGATGCCATCTGAGGATCATCATTCAATAAAAAAACACTTCAGTTAAAAACAATTTATAAATCATACAGGAAGCATGGTGTTTTAAAAGTTATTCCACTTTTTTTCCTGTGTACAAAGTCATTTTAGCAAATTTATAAATTTGAGAAACATACCAAGACTTAAAATAATAATTCTACCACCCCAAACTGATATCTAAGAACATTCGGATACATGATAAGTATACAGTAACCTCAGATTTAATGTGTGTAGTTTTAACTATTCTTGAGTAACCATAAGCTCCCTGGTACACAATCTGTTATAATTTTTGCTATTATAACCACAAGTCCAATTCTGAATCTGGTTTGAAATGAGTGGACATTGCAGCTAGTGACTGTTATAGCCTCCTCTCTTCATTGAGAGTCTGTGCTGAACTGGTATAAAAGCAACAACTAACAAATTCATACTTTACTACATGTGGCAGAAAAGATGCCCTATGGAAATAGCCACATGTTTGGAAATTCAAGTTTTGCTTGTGAATGTTAATTTCTCTATTTCCTTCCCCATCTTTTTAGTCTTTTAATAGCAAGATATCTCTTCTTTTTATTCTAAGAGAGAGAATTGTACTTGAACACTGTCAGCTTCTATAGGTATTTTTACAACAGAAAAACCTTTTCTTCCTGCCCCTACAAGAGCAGGTCGATTTTCATTGAAAACGACTTCAAGCTGGTTCTAATATTTACTCACTTATGCAGGTGCGTTCATCAGCATGGAGTCTGTATCCCGTATCACATTCACAGTGGAAGGTGCCCAGAGTGTTAATACAGCGCTGCTGGCAGCCTCCATTCAACACCGCACATTCATCGACATCTAGAGGAGGAAGACAGATGGCCAGGATTACAATGTCATTCCAATGTCAGCTTCATAGAAGTGGTACAACATTTGTTTGATACACAGTATGTGTTTTATTGCGCAAAGGCACCATCTCTGTTGCCACAAATCTTTGCCTGTTTGATCCATTTTACTCCACAGTATAAACAAGAAAATGTAGACAGAAACTTTATTGAGCTTTTTAAAGCCTAGCCACGATGAGCATAGGGACTGTTTCACAATTTTCTATTCTTCACATCCTGATTAATTAGACAGATCCGAGATATAGATATGTCCTTAGGGAAGGAAACCTGGAGGGGAGAATTACAATGAGCTACTCTATCTGGAGCAGTACAGGCGAGTAGATAAACACATATTATTGGTCTGATGCTGCTGAAAAAAGTCAGTAATAAAGTTAAGACCTTGACTCTCCTCCTTATGTGCTACGGTGGACATTAGGGCAGAGCTAGATAAATTCAAATAAAGCCATGATTTGTAAGTTCTTAAAACCACATCAATACATTTGCTCCACTGACTCAGCTTCTTCCTTATCACTCAAGGTTTCATTTTTTGAAATACTTAGTATGATTATGCATGAAGTGATATTAATTTAAAATAAATACAAAGAGGTCAAGACTCATGGGCACCAATGTATTTGGATCAGTCAAATTTATGATAAATGAAGATAGTATTTGTCTTCCTTTGGAAAGGAACATCAATTTCTCTCTCAGAACCTATGTCAGTACTTACATATCTAAAATCACAAGAAGACAACCACAAACATAGGTCAAGTTTTTCAGATAATCAGTGACATAAGAGCGTCTGAATTTTCTTGTTTGGAGAATCTTTTTTGTGACATGTCAAAGCAAAAATCAGGCAGTGGTCAAGATTTAATATGTGCGTGTCTCATGCAGATAATGTCCCTGAGTCCCCTGCCTCCAGTTCCATTCCAGCAAAGAATATGGAGTATGAATACTCTTCACTAAAATATGTAATCATAATAGATAATTAGCTTTACATTGAGTGAGACTTAATTCCACAGGGCGAGACCTTTATTCAAGACATCAATATTGGGGAGGAACACTATTGCAGTGTCTTATCATAGGACCTTGAAATCCTAATGGATATTTTGTACTGTGGTAAAAATTAGGGCATTTGTACTGAGGGAAGAAAAAGAATTTCCTCTACTTGGCATGTTTTTATGAAAAAGAAGAAAAATATAAATCACAAAATGAGTCCCACATTTAAACATTACTAGTTTAGTGTATTTTCCTTCTAAAATTAGATATTCTGGGTTAATTTCTGATATTTTTTTTAAAGGAATCTTATTTTAGAGATAAGAACTTGGAATTTTCATAGTATTAGAATTTTTATTAAATTTTGAGTCTGTGATCATCAAAACACTGTTTTTCCATATAAACCAACATCAAATCAGAATTCTCCATTTGTTACTCATACTTTGTGCAGGGCTTTAATATTTATGCTAGCTAAATCTTTATTCTTTCTAGCTTTAGGGTATTATTCCACAAGGCTGAGATATAATTTTGAATCTTAGTTCTGTCAGCCGCTGAATTAGATCTCCTTCCTCTGATTTTAAACATACAAATAAAACTCTTAATTCTCAAGATTCATATGTCCTCCCAATGTAACGATCAACACTTCAGCACTTGCAATCATCAAAAATTTTCATAATATATCATATATATCTATATATTTATATATGCATGTGTGTATGTGTACTCAGTAGTGTCCAGCTGTTTGCAACCTCATGGGCTGTAGCCTGCCAGGCTCCTCTGTCCATGGGATTCTACAGGCAAGAAAACTGAAGCCGGTTGCCATTTCCTTCTCCACATACATAAGTATTATAAATTAAAATGTCTTTAAAAGTGTGCACAGATAAAATGATGACTGCTGAGGGAAGGAAGGCATGTAGATTGGGTGAGGTACAGGATAAGCGTGTTGGACAAGAAAGTTTATCCACATCTATAATGTTCTGTTTTTTTCTTTTTCACAAGAAAGGTTTTCAGGTATTACGTGCATATTAAAAAGGAATTTTAAAGAAAGAAGCATAATAAGACCACCTCACTTCCTGCTCAAGCTTCAGTAATTTTCTGCCAAAAGGAACCAAGTAAGTGTACAATAAAAAAAAAAAAATCACTGGGCTCACCCCAAAGATTAGAGTGGACATTGATTTTAAAGATGACTCCTCTTTCACTATGTTTTAGTGTGTTCATATTCTGAATCTGCCCCCAGAACTATAATTCCATAGTTCCATAATATATTAGAATATACATAACATTCAAAGAAAAGCAAATCAAACTTCCTCTGGACATTGGGTCAGAGAGCCTTGGGAAAAGTATATTAGTGTCAAAGCTTATTAGCCTGTCAACCTTGCCTCTTTGAGACTCAGGTTTCTCATCTGTAAGATGGAAGAACAACGACTACCACACGTTTGAATAGGGAAAAGGAGTCCAGAATGGCAGTGGCTAAAAGACAAGGAAGGGGAAGGCCTGCGAAAACAGAACAAAGGAAGGTCTGAGGACTGGAGTGAGGACCTCAGGTAGAACAAAGAGCATTCCTGGCTAGCCCAATTTACATAGGGCAGGCCTGGGGGTGGGGGGGTGGGGAGGAAAAAACATATAAAAAGAGGAGCCAAAGAGCCAGGGGTCTCTCTCTCTCTCTCTCCCAAGTGCATGCTCATTCTCTCTCCCTCTCTCCTCTTCGCATCTTTTGGGTCGACATGCCTTCACGCCTCAAGGATGTATTTTCCTTTATTTTCTAAATAAAACTGATATGTCCGAGAGCTATAACATGGTCTGTCTGAGAGCTGAGAACTATAACACGGACTGTTTGAGAGCTGTGACGCACCAAGGGCTTTAATGTCCGTCGCTTCAAATTTTTGTTGTGGTAAGACAGACCGAAGAGATTACAAGACAGACCGAAGAGATTACACTCCCCTGACACTATGGTTTATGTTTTTCTTTCTTATTCATATATATATGATCTTGGAATAGATTGCTCATACTTGAGATTGTATGTAGGAATCAGTCAATTGTATTCCACTAACTTGAACCAACAAGACAAAACCATAAAGTGAAGGACTTCCCTGATGGTCCAGTGGCTAAGACTCTGTTCTCAATGCAGGGGCCTAGAGAATTAGATCCCTCATGCCACAAATAAGAGTTCCCATGCCACAACTAAAGATCCCACATGCGCCAATGAAGATTGAAGGTCCCTTGTGCCACAACTAACTGGCACAGATAAATAAATAAAATATTTTTAAATATCCATAAAATCAGAGCACATGATAGAGGTCCTGAGCAACATGGGGATTCAGGGAAGGGAAAATGCATTTGGGTTGCAGTGATAAGGGGATGGTTGAGATATAAACTGAGAATTGAGTTCATGGAGAAAAGGATCAGTAATACCTGAAGAATTCCATGGACAGAGGAGCCTCATAGGCGACAGTCCATGGAATTGCAAAGAGTTGGACATGACTGAGAGATTGAGCATGCACACATGATCCAAAGGTGCAGTTGTTTAAACATTCAGGGTCTGAGATTTAGAATTCAGACTTGTCAGGTTGGAGAAGAAGGTTGGCAAAAGAAAGCAAAGTTGAAAAACAAATCTAGACTCTTTTTTTAATTAATTGAGATAGCAACATGTTCCTTTTCTTGATTTGCAATACAATACACTTGTGGGCAGGTGGAGACATAATAGGCTGTGTTCACACAGTAGCTAAGCAGACTTATTAAAAGTTAAAAAAATCAATCATTTATAAAGTGGTACCAAATGCAGAGCAATTGGCTTGACTTTCTTCCTTTTTGTCCTTTCACAATACACTGAATTTACGAATTGCTTGGGCATTGCATGACCTACAGTTTGCAAATCTGGGTGCATTAGAATAATTTGGTGAGCATTTAGAACCATCCATGCCTTGGTCTTGCCTTTAAAAAATCTAACTTAACTGGTCTGGGGTAAGACTTGAGAGTCAAACATTTTGGATAAAATCAGCTATAAGGATATATTGTACAACACAGGGAATATAACCTATATTTCATAATTACAAATGGAGTGTTATCTTTAAAAATTATGAATATTGAATATCTGTAACTTATGTAATATTGTATATCAAGTAAACTTCAGTATAGAAGATTATAAAAAAAAAACCTATAGCAAATGCTTAATAAAAGTTACTTATCATTAAAAAAAAAAAAAAAAAAAAAACTTCAGTGATTCTTATGTAGAGCCAGAGTTGAGATCCCCTGATGTTGTTTCTGCTTTAGTTGCCTAGTGATCTTGTTAGAATGCAAAGAGCCAAGGGGCTGGATTTTTGCATTTCTAATAGATTCAAGTCTATTCTGAAGCTGCTGGTCTGGGGGCCATACTCTGAGTAATGAGTCTGCAGACAGTCCTCTGTTCAACTGTAAATGTCATATGGATCATAGATGTCATGATTTGACTCAACTTCTCAGCTGCTTGACTAAAGCATACCAATTCAGTTCAAATAAACAAATCAATACTCCGACCAAAATAGTGTGTATATAAGCGAAGTCGCTCAGTCGTGTCCGACTCTTTGCGACCCTGTGGACTGTAGCCTACCAGGCTCCTCCGTCCATGGGATTCTCCTGGCAAGAATACTGGAGTGGGTTACCATTTCCTTCTCCAGGGGATCTCCCTGACCCAGAGATCGAACCCGGGTCTCCCGCATTGAGGGCAGACGCTTTAACCTCTGAGCCACCAGAGAAGCCCACACAAATGTATACATATATACACTGTTGTTGTTTAGTTGCTAAGTTGTGTCTTACTTTTTATGACCCCATAAACTGTAGCCCACCAGGCTCCTCTGTCCATGGGATTCTCCAGGCAAGAATATAAAGTAGGTTGCCATTTCCTCCTCCAGGGGATCTTTCTGACCCAGGGATTGAACCCATGTCTCTCGCATCTGCTGCATTGCCCACAGATTCTTGACCACTGAGCCATCAGGGAAGCCTTATATACATACACACATACATTAAATTATATGCTAAAATCATCTGAAAATAAACCACTAATATTTCCCACAATATTCTCTCAGTAATAGTTAATAGCTTTAAGACAACTTTAGCATTATCTCTTATGAGGAATGACTTTCTTCTGTAAAACACGAGGGATATTTTAGTTCTTTTCTGATGAAGTACCTCTGATATAGGATAAAACTGGGTTAAATTGCCAAGATATTAGACACTCATGCTGAAGCTGTCACAAGTGATTTTCTTTTCTATCAAGATTCTGCCCAACAGAGTTAAAAACTAGAAATGTCAATATTACATTAAAATGTTATTATCAAGTATACTCCATGTGAAGAAACCATTTCTCCAAAATTTCTCTGTTATATCTTCATGTTAGATGCTTACAGAAAGCCCTGCCCTTAGAAATGGAGCTCCAGGACACTGCTGGGAATAATGATAAAATGATTAGAATTTTTTCAGCATTATCATTGAGATATGGACCAAGGATGATGATTTTTATACTGTAAAAAATGTCAGAAAGAATCAACTCTGTCTGCTATTTTTCCTTTTTAGTGTCCTTTCTCTTAATACTTCTGCTGTATTTATCCCCCAAATTATTTCCCCAGATGGTCACAGAATATAATAGCTTAAAATAATTCACATCATTATCCAATGTATTTTGCACATAAAAGCTCCCTGAAACAACAATGATCCATTTTTTTTCCTAAACAATTCAGGATTATTTCATATTGTTTTTTTAGAGTGTGCAGCCAGAGTAAGAGAAATTATTCTTCCATTTGCTTTTTAATGTACTGGTCTCAGAAATCTTTTGATTGGAAATAAGTGTTCCTGGGTTGCTTTATATTAAAGATTGCATTATAGAAGTGTTAGGTTTGGAGGGAATATTAAAGGATGTGTTGAAGACTCCACTAGATTTTACATGTGGTTTTATTTTCACTATGTTTTACTATTCTACTTTTGCTCTGATATGCAATACTGCTGACTTTTCACCTGCATTTTAATTTTGTAGTTCCTGATGGAATGAACTTCTTAAGGTCAAGGATCCTGTTATATTAAGCATATTCTGGCATAGAGTTTATACTCCATAAATGATAAGTGAATGAATGAATGTGTGGTTTGAGAGCCCTCCACATCATTTAGTCTTCTTATTCACTCATATTCATTAATGGATTTTCTTAGGAATGGGCTGTGTTCCACTTGCCTTCTCTTCACCCCTGTAATAGACTATTGGTTTGTTTTTGACCCTTCACAAGTTTCTTTAAAAAAAATCCAAGGCACAGAATAATTTTTGTTTGTTAATGAACAAACTTAAACTGTGTCTATAGTGAATATTCACTGCTTGACTGCTTAGGATTCATCCATTTTTCCTCTTCACTAATACTCAATAGCTATGAGGTTTTCCTTTGGGGAAATTTATCCCTGTCATTTTACAGAAACCATGTAGATTACATGGGACTGATGAATACCATTCCTCTCTCAAATCTGAGGTGGATTTTCCTTGGCATAAATTTACCTCCATAGGTCACAGTGATTGGACCAGGTAATGTCTTTATTAGCATATGACTGTCTCAGGAATGAATGAATTCCTTCAGATGTGATCCAGTCACCATGAAGCTCAACATATAGGTCTGGAACCTGAAACATAGAGACCCTGTTGCTCTGGAAATTGTAATGTGTATATATGAGCCATTTTACAGTAGCCATTTTACTCCCATGAATGAAGCTACATTAAAGATAAAGCCAACAAACAGGACAGAACTGAAGGACTAATAGGAGTATAGGAGTTGGAGTCCTAATTGAACTATGCCTGAAGCCTTCCCACCTCCGGTGTTCTCAGTTAAGTGATTCAATACCCTCCCTTTTATTGTTTAGGCATTTTAAATCACATGATCCTATTGCTTGTAAAATAAGTCATCCTAACTGATGCATGCATACGTAAAGTGGGTTTGCAGGAGGAAGTCACCAAATGCAGCCCAAACTCAGCACACACTTTCCAAAAAGATTTATTGTCCTCCAATCAGTAAAACGTTTTAATCTATGTTTCATCAAAGATTGGAAAAAGTGATGTAGTTCTTCCTCTTAACACTACTGGAGCAATTATACTCTGTTAAGATTCTAATGAATTTGGGGATTTGTCACAATTTTGGTTCAATTTTATTACAAATATTAAGAGTTTATCAAACTGCCTGTGCAAGGCTGTGATATATCTGGTAGTGTCTACAAGGTTGAAGATGCCATCTTGCATGGTTTCCTCACAATTGCTCTGAGAGATTTTTCTGATTTGGTCTGTTGAGAATAAGGATTAATGCAAAAAAAAAAAAAAAAAAGAGAGAGAGAGAGAGATTATGCTAAAGATGTGGCTAGGGCCGGATTATTGAGGATCTTTTCAGCCATACTAAGGAATCAGGGGTCTACTTTATAGACCATGGGCACCAGCAGGGCAAAGGATAGGCAAGTGGGAGAGTGAAGGCAGGGAGATCAAGTAACAACAATTGCCAAAATCCAGCTAAAAGATGATGAGGACTTGATCTAAGCTAGTAGCAGTGGAAATAGAGAAACATGGGCAGATATAAAAGAGAAGAGAAAATCAAAATGATTTGTTTATTAGTGTAGCAACCCACTCCAGTATTCTTGCCTGGAGGATCCTGTGGACAGAGGAACCTGGCAGGCTACAGTGTATGGTGTTGCAAAGAGTTAAACACAACTGAAGCGACTTAGCATGCATGCATGATGAACAGCAAAGACTCGAGGTGAAGTGAACAACTGGATGGATATTTGTGGCATTCATCACATTCATTAAAATAGCATAGAAGGAGGAACATTTGATACTAAAAGAATATAGCTGCTGAGTCATATGTGTGATTATTTGTTTTATATCTGTGTTCCCTGTTCAAGACTAATTTCCATGAGAGTGAAATTCTGCCGGTTTTCCTCACAATACTTATCCCAGTGTTTGGCACTATAGAAGATGTTATAAAAATACCTGTTAAAAAAGTAAATGAAAAGGTACTGAGTATTGAGCATCTCCATATAGATAGTAACTCAGAGCACAAGAGTAGGGATAATATCAATAAGCAAAAGTAAGTAGATAAAGAAGATAAAGAAGGTTCATAGAGGACTCTGAGAAGTATCCACATTTAGGACAGAACACACAAATCTGACCAAGATGGCCATCCAGAGAAGTAGGAGGAAAGAAAGTCTGGCTGAGGGAGGGGGGTTTCAAGAAGGAAAATGTGGACAACACAGGGATTTCAAATAGGAACTGGAAAGTGTCCACTGGATTTAACAACAAGAATTTCACTGATCAAAGTGATGAGGATGAGGATACCTATAAAAATAATCCACCTGACAATTACCGAACACGAACAATGTACCAGGCACTGCTCTAAACTGTCCACATTAATATATTTAATACTTAAGACAGCCCTAAGAAATAAATACTAATATTACTCCTACCTACAGAGGAGGAAGCTGAGACCTAGAAGGCTGTTTTAATAGAGTACTAGATTGATCCCTGGAGAAGGCAATGGCACCCCACTCCAGTACTCTTGTCTGGAAAATCCCATGGAGGGAGCAGCCTGGTGGGCTGCAGTCCATGCGGTTGCTAAGAGTCAGACACGACTGAGCGACTTCACTTTCACTTTTCACTTTCATGCATTGGAGAAGGAAACGGCAAACCACTCCAGTGTTCTTGCCTGGAGAATCCCAGGGAAGGGGAAGCCTGGTGGGCTGCCGTCTATGGGGTTGCACAGAGTCGGACAAGACTGAAGCGACTTAGCAGCAGCAGCAGCAGCAGATTGATCCCAGGTTGCAATGTGTTGGGTTGAAGAAAAAGTGGGAGACAAAGAAAGGGAGACAGAAAGTTAAGACACAGATTGCAATAATTTTGACTATTAAGAAAAGGAGGCTGTATTTGGACTGCAGAGCATAGTAGAGGGAGAGAGCTTTTAAGGTGGACCAGATTTGCAGTAATTTAAATATTGATGAGGAGGAACTAATAGAGAGGGTTGACTTAAAGATATGACAGGGATTTCTCAAATTATTGAGAATCTCAAATCATATTAGTTCAGTCTATGAGAAAGTATATCCTGGGAGAAGCAATCCACCCTGGGCACTGAACGTCCTTACATATTTTATGTCAGATCATTCTTTACCCAAGCCATTTTTCAGGGCTCTGTTTGCACAGAGAGAAAAGCTAACATCTCCCCTGAGAAAACAAAGCGGCTTGTTTCCACTAACTCTAAAAGTGGTGGATTCCCCAAGCTCAGTGTTCCCCTTGTTTAATGCAGCCAGCTGATGTGTAGGCATCCATAATGAGCCCTTTGTGCCACTGCTCTGGGATCTGGGGGGACACGGGGAATTGACACAGACATATAAAGCTCTGGCTACTGGCTCTGCCAGGAGTAATAAAGCCCTTTGTTTCTGACCCTGGAGCCTCCTGTCTTGTGCCACCATCTATGAAACAGTTACAGGCTAACTGGTTAGTGTATAGTAGGGTATTATAGAATCTGAGACCCTGCACACTTCGTAATAGTACACAGAAACGAAATCACACGCACACAATCACCTGTTACTCTGGGTTACAGTGAGCAAGTCCATCTGAGCAGCAGCAGAGATGTTACTGTTTTCTCCTTGTTTCTTCTTATGCCTGATGATTGCTTGTAGTCTTGAAATGATTAGTAAAGCACAGTACAGGATAGATCCCTTATCTTCCTGGGCCTGATTTGATAAGCTGATCCTTTGTGTTAGCTCAGGAAGGAAGAAGGAAAAGATATCATGCGTGTGGGCCCTCATGAGATTTTAATGAGCAGTGAGAGCACAAATACCTAATCCAGGGAACCAACAATTTTACTATATTGTTAGCTCCCTGAGGACAGAAATGGTATATGTTATGCTTGTTGCTATATTTCTAGTATTTAAGGCAGTGTTTGTCATACAGTATGCACAATAAATATTTGCTGAAAAGGAGGGAAAAAACTGGACTTCCCTTGTGGTCCAGTGGTTAAGATTCTACGCTTCCTCTGCAGGGGTCACTGGTTCAATCCCTGGTCAGGAAACGAAGATTCCACAGATGAAAGTGAGTAAATGAACAGATAAGTAATGGGTAGATAAAACTGCAGAGGAAGAAGGCTCAGCAAAGAGACTGAGAAAGGAGAATCAAGAAGGTGGAAAGGAGCAGACAGTGTGGAATCCTGGTACCCAAGGAGGAATGTCTTTTTAAAAGGGAATGAACAACAAAATCAATGCTGCTGAAAATCAAATCAAATGAAGACTGAAAACAATCTGGTATATTTGTAAATTATAAAGTCTTTCTGCCACATAATAAAATGTGGATAGCAAGTTAGCCTTTGGGGATGGATATTTTTTACAAAAGGTTTTCCAGAGTCCAGAATAATCTATTCTTTCTTCTTATTGAAAACAGAGCTTCCAAGGCCAGGATTTCTGGGATCTATTATATTGCTGCTTCATCTATAACAAAACCAATATCATCCCTGAAGACCACGTGTGACAAGCCTCTGGTATATAGTGATACAATATTGTTATCATAGTTTCTCTGTGAGGGGCTGTAAACAACGAAAATAAAGCACATACACAGAGCCTACTGAAAACATGAACTTGACATACACTTAATGATATGCAAAATCATTTCTGTACTTTATAATGTCAAGCACAAGTGGCAAAGAAAGGTGAGTGAGCCAGTAAAACAGAGCTAAACAAAAATTCATCTATCAATAGATCATTTTGCTTAGTTACCTTTCTCTATAACACTTCAACCCACAGTCCAAATACATTGATTCTCTTCCAGTTTTCAAGAAACAGCCAAACTCACTATAGGCTGAGACCTAAGGATATTATTTCCAGAAATGGATAAGGCATTCATCCTGGGCACTCAGTTAGAAAAAACAGAAACATTTAGCCAAACTCCAGATTCACTCTCTATAATGAAAGGTATGATCCTCTGAGAGATTTTCATCTTTTGGTCAGTGACTGGTTCTGCTTCTCCTTTTTTCCTTGGAGGTCTAACATAACTCTAGCATTTAGATGCTATTTAAGTTTCCTAAATGAATGGTGAATGGAGACACATCTAGAGAGTTAGAACAGGGGCCGTGGGAGAAAGGAGGGCTAATGCAGGGCTTGGAAATCAAAGGTGGGTAATGAAAAATGGTTGGTTGACTGCCTGCTTGATTGAGATAACTGGGTTGGTCTAGAAATTGTTCAAAGACCTTGGAATATCTAACTCTAAGGGTCACAAATGGAGAGTGGGGGACACCTGGCTCTGAATACTGTAGAAATCACTGTTTGAGAGGTGCATCTTTTCCTAAGTGTTGGGATACAGGACAGAATACACACTGGGGTTCCATTAATAGAGTATTGACTGATTGATTGATCAACTGATAGATACACAGAGAAATGATAGATGGGGAACCTTTTCTCTCCCAGTAACTATATGAGTGAATGGGAAAACTTTTCTGGGAAAGTGAATGTGAGGCTGGATTCTCCTCCTAGAGTGGATTTTGATTACCTTTATCCTCACATATTAGACTCAAGGAAAGAGTAAGATCTCTTAATGGTAGTGAGTGAAGGAGACAAAAGTTGAGGCAGCCAGCACAGAAACTAGGAGAGTGCCTGCCGTGGGACCTTAAATAGCTCTAGATCCCAGGGCAGCTGATAGACTGGAAAGAGGATTCAGAAGCTGGGAATTAAGACTCAGAAAAGAGCTCACCTCTCTCCCTTCCATTATCTCTGATTAAACCCTATCCCCTTTTAGTCGACTTCATTTCTACACCCCAAGCCCAAAGGTCAAACTAGCTAAAGGGAACTGGCTATGTTTTAATATACAGAAACCTCACGATCCATGAATGGGAGTCTGATAGAAACTGTGCTGAGCTGACATTATGACTTTGGAGGGTTCTAGTCGTGATTTTAGTCAACAAAGAGTCCGAAATGCAGTACTTGGATGCAATCTCAAAAATGACAGAATGATCTCTGTTCGTTTCCAAGGCAAACCATTCAATATCACGGTAATCCAAGTCCATGCCCCAACCAGTAACGCTGAAGAAGCTGAAGTTGAACATTTCTATGAAGACCTTCAAGACCTTCTAGAACTAACACCCAAAAAAGATGTCCTTTTCATTATAGGGGACTGGAATACAAAAGTAGGAAGTCAAGAAACACCTAGAGTAACAAGCAAATTTGGCCTTGGAGTACAGAATGAAGCAGGGCAAAGGCTAATAGAGTTCTGCCAAGAGAATGCACTGGTCATAGCAAACACCCTCTTCCAACAACACAAGAGAAGACTCTACACATGGACATCACCAGATGGTCGACACCGAAATTGGATTGATTATATTCTTTGCAGCCAAAGATGGAGAAGCTCTATATAGTCAGCAAAAACAAGACTGGGAGCTGACTGTGGATCAGATCATGAACTCCTTATTTCCAAATTCAGACTGAAATTGAAGAAAGTAGAGAAAACCACTAGACCATTCAGGTATGACCTAAATCAAATCCATTATGACTATACAGTGGAAGTGAGAAACAGATTTAAGGGACTAGATCTGACAGACAGAGTGCCTGATGAACTATGGATGGAGGTTGGTGACATTGTACAGGAGACAGGAATCAAGACCATCCCCAAGAAAAAGAAATGCAAAAAAAGAAAAATGGCTGTCTGAGGAGGCCTTACAAATAGCTGTGAAAAGAAGGAAAGTGAAAGCAAAGGGGAAAAGGAAAGATATACCCATTAGAATGCAGAGTTCCAAAGAGCAGCAAGGAGAGATAAGAAAGCCGTCCCCAGCAATCATTGCAAAAAAATAGAGGAAAACAACAGAATGGGAAAGACTAGAGATCTCTTCAAGAAAATTAGAGATACCAAGGGAACATTTCATGCAAAGATGGGCTCAATAAAGGACAGAAATAGTAGGGACCTAACAGAAGCAGAAGATATTAAGAAGAGGTGGCAAGAATACACAGAAGAGCTATACAAAAAAGATCTTCATGATCCAGATAATCACGATGGTGTGATCACTCACCTAGAGCCAGACATCCTGGAATACGAAGTCAAGTGGGCCTTAGAAAGCATCACTATAAACAAAGCTAGTGGATGTGATGGAATTCCAATTGAGCTATTTATATCTTGAAAGATGATGCTGTGAAAGTGCTGCACTCAATATGCCAGCAAATATGGAAAACTCAGCAGTGGCCACAGGACTGGAAAAGGTCCGTTTTCATTCCAATCCCGAAGAAAGGCAATGTCAAAGAATGCTCAAACTACCGCACAATTGCACTCATCTCACACATTAGTAAAATAATACTCAAAATTCTCCAAGCCAAGCTTCAGCAATACTTGAACCATGAACTTCCAGATGTTCAAGCTGGGTTTAGAAAAGGCAGAGGAACCAGAGATCAAATTGCCAACATCTGCTGGATCATCGAAAAAGCAAGAGAGTTCCAGGAAATCATCTATTTCTGCTTTATTGACTATGCCAAACCCTTTGACTGTGTGGATCACAATAAACTGTGGAAAATTCTGAAAGAGATGGGAATACCAGACTACCTGACCTGCCTCTTGAGAAACCTGTATGCAGGTCAAGAAGCAACAGTTAGAACTGGACATGGAACAACAGACTGGTTCCAAATAGGAAAAGGAGTACCTCAAGGCTGTATCTTGTCACCCTGCTTATTTAACTTATATGCAGAGTACATCATAAGAAATGCTGGGTTGGATGGAGCACAAGCTGGAATCAAGATTGCCCTGAGAAATATCAATAACCTCAGATATGCAGATGACACCACTCTTATGGCAGAAAGTGAAGGAGAACTACAGAGCCTCTTGATGAAAGTGAAAGAGGAGAGTGAAAAAGTTGGCTTAAAGCTCAACATTCAGAAAAGTAAGATCATGGCATCCGGGCCCATCACTTCATGGCAAATAGATGGGGAAACAGTGGAAACAGTGGCTGACTTTATTTTTCTGAGCTCCAAAATCACTGCGGATGGTGATTGCAGCCATGAGATTAAAAGACGCTTACTCCTTGGAAGGAAAGTTATGACCAACCTAGACAGCATATTAAAATGCAGAGACATTACTTTGCCAACAAAGGTCTGTCTAGTCAAGGCTATGGTTTTTCCAGTAGTCATGTATAAACATGACAGTTGGACTATAAGGAAAGCTGAGGGCAGAAGAATTGATGCTTTTGAACTGTGGTGTTAGAGAAGACTCTTGAGAGTCCCTTGGACTACAAGGAGATCCAACCAGTCCATCCAAAAGGAGATCAATCCTGGATGTTCATTAGAGGGACTGATGCTGAAGCTGAAACTCCAATACTTTGGCCACCTGACGCGAAGAGCAGGCTCATTGGAAAAGACCCTGATACTGGGAAAGATTGAGGGCAGGAGGAGAAGGGGACGACAGAGGATGAGATGGTTGGATGGCATCACTGACTTAATAGACATGGAGTTGGTGATGGACAGGGAGGCCTGGTGTGCTGAAGTTCATGGGGTCGCAAAGAGTTGGACACTACTGAGCAACTGAACTGAGTCATGATTTTATCTCAATGCAACATTTTTCTTTTCTTTCCCCTGAAACAGAGCTTCTTTCTTGTGGACTGGGGTAACATGAAGGCTGTTGGTACCCATCTGTCCCCATGACCACCATCAAACTACAGGACCGGAACAGGACCCCAGCTGGGACAACCTGAGAATTTCACCTTCTGAGCCACATGGTTGGGCTTCCCAGTGGCTCAGTGGTAAAGAAGCTTCCTCCCAAGCAGGAGATGCAGGTTTTGTCCCTAGGTTGGGAAGATCCCCTAGAGATGGAAATGGTGCCCACTCCAGTATTTTTGCCTGGGAAATCCCGTGGACAGAGGAGCCTGGCAGGCTACAGCGCATGGGTTCACAAAGAGTCACAAGTGACTTAAGGACTAAATAACAGCAGGAGCAACTGCATGGTTAGATTAAGGAAGGGCATGTGACCCAGATGAAATAGTCACCAGTGAGTTTTGCACAGGCAACAGAGGAAAGAAGCACTACTTTTTCTGTATGATGCTTGAGTTTCTCTTTATATTACAAAATCTCGAGTTAGCATTATATTTTCATGAATGTAAATTGTGTGCCACTTCTGTTACCTTTATTTCTTTTCTAGGAAAATTTTTGAATTAAAATGCTAGAAATAACTTATTTACCTAATTGTAGAATTAAAAAGAACCTTAAAAGATATACAAGTCCCAACTCTTACACCATAGGAATCCCTTCAACATTTTTAACAAATGGCCATTCATACGCCGATTACAAAGTTTCAGTTGCAGAGAACACACTGTTTTATCCTTTTTCTTACTTCCTACTCTTTCTTTCTTCTCCTTCCTGTGGTCCTCTTGTATTTATGTAACCTTGTGTGTCTGTGTGTGTTTCTTGCTCAGTAGTGTCTGACTCTTTGCTACCCCATGGACTGTAACTCTCCAGGCTCCTTTGTTTAAGGAATTCTCCAGGCCAGAAACTGGAGTAGGCTGCCATTCCCTTTCCCAGGGGGTTTTCCCAAGCCAAGGATCGAACCCAGGTCTCCTGCATGGCAGGCAGTTTCTTTTTTTTTTTTTTTTATTAGTTGGAGGCTAATTACTTCACAACATTTCAGTGGGTTTTGTCATACATTGACATGAATCAGCCATAGATTTACACTTATTCCCCATCCCGATCCCCCCCCCTCCCACCTCCCTCTCCACCCGATTCCTCTGGGTCTTCCCAGTGCACCAGGCCGGAGCACTTGTCTCATGCATCCCACCTGGGCTGGTGATCTGTTTCACCATAGATAGTATACATGCTGTTCTTTTGAAATATCCCACCCTCACATTCTCCCACAAAGTTCAAAAGTCTGTTCTGTATTTCTGTGTCTCTCTTTCTGTTTTGCATATAGGGTTATCGTTATCACCTTTCTAAATTCCATATATATGTGTTAGTATGCTGTAATGTTCTTTATCTTTCTGGCTTACTTCACTCTGTATAATGGGTTCCAGTTTCATCCATCTCATTAGAACTGATTCAAATGAATTCTTTTTAACGGCTGAGTAATATTCCATGGTGTATATGTACCACAGCTTCCTTATCCATTCATCTGGCAGGCAGTTTCTTTACCATCTAAGCCACCAAGGAAGCCCTTATGTAATATTACCACATATGAAATATTTGGAAGATAAAAATCAATAATTATGTAGTTTTTCATCAAAGTTATTTTAAAACAAAAAATTATAAACACAATTGTACAAATAAAATAATGTGACATTTTGCTACTTTACTTTTAGTAAAATTGGTCCCCTTCTTTAATTTGCACTATATTGAGAGTAAACATTTTATATTTGCTTATAGGTTATTATTCTTTTGGAAAAATATGCATTTACGTTTTACACCCATTATTAAATTACATTGTCTGGTTCTTTCTCTGTCCCTTTCCTTTTCTGATGTTTACCTAAACAAGTACCATTTATCATAAGGTATTACACACTAAAAATATAATCTTTTTTTTTCAGTGTTTTTCTCCTTTGCCAACAGCTTTCAACCAAACTTCCAAGAAAGATCAATTTAATTTAAAGTGCACCTCTAGACTATCCAGGATTTAAGCATTTAATTAGAAATCCATTAAAATAATTGTATTCCCTTTTAATGTAGTCACTTAACCTGTAGTTAAAAGTGATTTCTATTATTATAAAATAGCTCATATATAATCTGATGTTATATTGCTTAAATTTATCTCAGAAACATTAGCGCTTGTAAATTAAGTAGAAATGTGCTGGATTCAAACCCTGAAGTTCCTAGTCACAAAAATTGGTGATGTTATTTAAAAGTGCCAAATGGAGAAAAACAATATTCCCTTCCCTTATTTCTTTATTTAATCAAAGCCAAGTAAACTGGGACTGGGAAAGCATAATTTAGTGATTTTCCTTTTTAAAATTAAAAATCATCTGAAAAGATTTCTTTCCCGCAGAATTGACTTCTTAGGGAATACTTACTGATAACTTAAAACATATATATTTATCTATTTTGGTTGTTCTGGGTCTTCCTTGCTCTGTGCAGGCTTTCTCTAGCAGCAAGCAGGGCTCCTCTTTGTTACAGTGACTGGGTTTCTCATTGGGGTGGCTTCTCTAGCTGTGCAGCACAGGCTCTGGAGTGAAGACTCAGTAGTGGTGGTGCATGGAATTAGCTGCCCAGCAGCATGTGGAATCTTCCTGGACCAGGGATCAAACCTTGTGTCCCTTACATTGGCAGGTGGATTCTTAACCACTGAACCACCAGGGAAGTCCTACTGATGACTTAATATATTGTGAGCAAATTTAAATGAGTGAAGTTAAACATAAAGATAAACTCAACATTCAGAAAACTAAGATCATGGCCTCTGGTCCCATCACTTCATGGCAAATAGATGGGGAAACAATGGAAACAGTGACAGACTTTATTTTGGGGGGCTCCAAAATCACTGCAGATGGTGACTGTGGCCATGAAATTAAATAGCGCTTGCTCCTTGGAAGGGAAGTTATGACCAACCTAGACAGCATATTATAAAGCAGAGACATTACTTTGCCAACAAAGGTCCGTCTAGTCAAGGCTACGGTTTTTCTGGTACTCACGTATGGTTGTGAGAGTTGGACTATGAAGAAAGCTGAGCACCAAAGAATTGATGCCCTTGAACTGTGGTGTTGGAGAAGACTCTTGCAAGTCCCTTAGACTGCAAGGAGATCCAACCAGTCCATTCTAAAGGAAATCAGTCCTAAATATTTATTGGAAGGACTGATGCTGAAGCTGAAACTCCAGTACTTTGGCTACCTAATGTGAAGAACTGACTCATTGGAAAAGACCCTGATGCTGGGGAAGATGGAAGATGGGAGGAGAAGGGGACGACAGAGGATGGGATGGTTGGATGGCATCACCGACTCAATGGACATGAGTTTGAGTAACCTCTGGGAGTTGGTGATGGAAAAGGAAGCCTGTGTTTTGTAGTCCATGGAGTCGCAGAGTCGAACAGGATTGCATAACTAAACTGAAACTGAAAATATAAAGATAAAACATTCTGTGGCCCCAACTGGTCTTTATCTAGACCAAAGCTTTGAATCTTTATACTTTTTGAATGTTTCAACACCCTAGGACCTAGATTATTTCCCACTCTGACTCCAAACTTTCATTTACTTTTTGATATATTCCTAGTGACTCTTTACCTCTCATTTCTCTGTGACTCCAGGCCCTCATCCAGCAATTCCTCATTCTCTAGAGACTTCCCATACTCCTCTCCACCCAGCCAGGATTTCACACTGTCCCCACTGGCTCTCCAGAATCCTTTCCCAGATCTTATCCCACACCTACTATGCCAGTTCTGAATGACAACCACCATCCAGGAGGGACCAACTTATCCATTAGACACAGTGCCTAGAACCCATAATGCTTTCCGATGACCACATAAATTTTTTACTAGTGTAACCTTTTAGGTTGAAAAAGTATTTTAAGGTAGAATATTTATATCATTGTAATCATAAAATATACATTTTTCTAAGACTGAAAGGGTCCATTAAGGGAAAAATGCCTTAGGTCCACAAAAATCATAATAAGGCTATATCATCTATTTACTCTGCTTTTCGTCCAAAGACAACAACGAAGGACAGCATTGATGAAGGAACTCTCATAAACAATTTGGCTTATGCTGATGCTTCATTGAATTCTAAGCTTTTAATATGACCCACACACAGGCACTTGTGCATGCACACACACGGGCGTGTGATAACTGTAATGGCAAAGGGCGTTGGGCTCAGAAGGGTCCAATATTTAGGGTTTAATGTTCCGTGTTCACCATCTGGAAATATCTAATATTATTAATGTTGGTGTTTGTGTTTTGTAAGTGAAGGCATATGAGACAATAAGGCAGAATCCAGTGACCTGGAACCTCAGCTCATGTCTTTTCATCTCTATGAACTCACTTTCTCTTTGGAATACTTCTACCAGGCTGCCCTTCCCGCCTTCACCCCACCCCCCCATACCTAGTGACCAGTGCTCCTCTCTGCTCCCCTCCCCACTCAGTAAAGGCCTGACCATGGGTTGGGAGAGGGTTAAGGGTTTGGTGAACAGTTTCCATGACCCTTTGGTGCATTTTAGCAGCAGCTGGCCACAGTTCAGGCTGACAGCCGCAGAGCACACCTGTAGGGTGACTTTGCAGGGTTGAGCCTCCCACTCAGCTCTGATCCACGTCCAAGCACAGACACGAGGTTTGCCCATCCACATTGGGTAGGGCTGTAAGCAAGCAGGATGGAGAGGTTGGCTTTCTGGCCCCCAGCCAGGCCACTGTGTGAGTTCCCAGGCGCACACATGCTGAGCTACACAGAAGGACAATAGGCTTGTGTGAGTATCTGCATTTCCCCAAGTATCTCGTGCCCAGAAGCACAACAGTAAATAAAAAACATCCTAATGGGATGAGACATTATTTTTTAAAAAAATAAAAGCCTTACATTTCAGTACCTATAATATTTTTTTCTTACTTTTTGAACAAAAACTACACATTCTCATTTTTGCTCTGGACCCTGGGACTTATGTAGGTCGCCCTGCACACATTTCTCAGGTTCCAAGAGCTGCACCTTTTTGATCTTATTGTGAAACCTGAGCTAGTTGATGGGAATCTCTTTGACTTTTGTCTTTCTGTCACAAAATGCCTCCTGTTTCCACTTCTCTTTCTCTTCTTTTTATGGGTTCTAAAATCAGTTTCTCTACATGATGCCTTCAACTGGATTCCATTTCCATCCTTTAGGCTTCATAACATCAACTGTTCTGTTGAGCTTACCTCTTCCTCACTCCCTTGTCATCAGTTGTTTTCCCCTGTGTTTTCAATTTTCTAACCTCTCTCTTAACCATTCTGCTGCTTCTCCAACTCTAAAAGCCAGTTGAAGTTGGCTCCAATTACTGTCTCTACTTCACTGACATCCTCTGGCAGTTTAGCTATCACTCATCATATTGCTAAAACTGCCTAATCAAAGGTTACCCGAGATGGCTTTACAGCCATGGACCTAGTAATTTGTTGCCTTTCTTTTGTATTTTATGTATATTTTAAAACATGATGTAGAGCTATATATTCTGACATGGAAAGATTTCTATCGTATATGAAAAAGCAAGAATTGTACATAAAAGAAAACTCTATTTTTGTTTTTGCTTTTTTAAAAGGAATATGAAGATACCTAGGAGGCTATACATCAAACAAGCAGCGTTAACAATTTATCATTATATGTTAATATTAGTCAATATCAACTTTGTCAAAGGAAAGAAATCCTTCAAGGAAAAGCACTGTGTTGATGCTAGAATAAGCAGCCTCAGAGTGTCCCAGGCATATCTTGGGGCAACATATAGATGTGACAACCTATGTCAGATGGCTAGTGCCTGGGATGGGACCTCTAGGCACCCCCTTGGAGCCCTCCAGGCCTGGGTGTCAGCTTTGCAAGCTCAAAAGGGCTATTTGGGTTTCCACACCCAGAAGATATTTGTCAGTGGGGAAATGATTAAATTCAGAATGAGCATATGGGTAAATCAGAATTCAAATATTCTGAATTAGAATGATATCACCTGCCTTGCAGTATGCCTGAAAACAAGGACCTAGTACTCTGGACTTTTCTATAGATGTCAATAGTACTGACCACCTCCCGGCTTGGTTCTCACTCCTCCCTTGGATTTGTTGTCCTGGCACTTTAATGCTTCTCTCTCACTTTCCTGAAGACTTCTTCCCAGTTCTGGGTATTTTCTATTCTCCATCCTATTGCTCACCAAAAGGAAGTTAACAGAATGTCCAATAAAGATCTGAACACATCTGAAGTTGGAATATTCCATTTTCTGACCTACAAGTAATGCATGCTTTTCAGAGTAGAAACTGTAATTCTCCATTGGGATTAATACTGCTTTTTTCCTAAAAGAGATTTCTTCAGAGTCTGTACTCTTTTATTTAAGAAGTCCTTCAGGAATCTCAAAATCAATAAGGTAATTCAAATGCAGATACTTTTGACTGAGACATGAAATGTTCAGTTTAGCCATGTAAATTAGATGCATTGGCAGAACTGTACTTCTGCTATCACATCAAAAAAATTGTAGGTTAAGTACTTTGGCCAAAATCTGACAGCACTGATATTTAAATATCAAAGCCAGGATTCAAACCCCCCAGTTTCTGATGCTGAATCCAGTGCTCTTTCTCCTTCATACTATGCTGCCTACAACTATTCTCATGTGGTCTGAAATAAACGACCCCTAGCCCTTAGTATAATATCTTGGGCATAATAGATAGCCTGAGAGAGATTTATTAATAAGTGAATGATAATATACATGAATATAAACAAACGTACTCACATTGAAAAAAAGATACCTTGTTTAACATAAAAGAGATCTAATAAGACAACTTGTTTATCAAATTGTCTTCAATCCAAAAGAGTCACCAATGCCAATGATACAGTTGATAATGTTAGGAATATTCCAACAAATGTCACAGTATGGACTTTGATTTAAGTCATTCATTTTAGAGAGTGGATCTGATTTTAAAAGGGAGAACTCTATTAGCACCTGGTGTGACAGTACAAGAAAAAACATTTCCAGGTTTATCATTTAAGACTTTCTGACTGTGGGCAAAAGACATAGATGAGATTCTCACTGAGAATTGAACCAGGAAGAGAAACCTGTAGGGGCTGAAGTACATTAGTAAAGAAAACATGCGTTCTGGCCCCCATGCTCTTTCTTCCCCCAGTGTTCTGAACATGATTTTTGTGGATTCACAAAGGCAGCACAAATGAAAGAGATGGAAAAGTACAGGCTAGTTACATTCAAAGGGAAGCAAAAGCTGTCTGGATTCAGGCTGATAAGGCTGAATTTGTCTAGGGATGGATTCTCTTGAAATTCGCACTTGATGCTCAAGAGGCTGTACCAGGAATTATCAGCGGTAAGAAGGCACTCTAATTTAGCTTATGAAGCAGTTATTGCTCTGGTTGAATGGACATTGATTAGAAATTGGAAGAATGTGCTCCAGTAGGTCAGGTTTTTATAATGCATGTCTCAAAACTGGGAAGTTTAACCCCAAATACAAACTTTATTTAAAGCTAGGCTTTAATTTTTAAGATTGCACCTGTTTTTGAAGAACCTGGTATTTATTATTACACATTACACAATGTCAGAGAGGAACTTACAGTCTCAGAAAGAAAAAAAGAAAAGTACAGAAGAGGCTGCTTCAGAGAAAAGAAATATATGAAAAAGAAAGATTTAAAAGCATTTCTAAAATAAAATAGGTCTATTTTATAATTAGTATTAATATCTAAATAACAATGCAATATTTAAAGTTTTGCAAAATTTAACCATCAAAAGTGGAAAAAAGCATATTGCGCTGATCTTAGAAGGAAATAAAATTATCCACCTATTTAATAAAATAAACTCACTGTAATAAAACAGATAAAAATAGCTTCAACAAATGATTATCTCCATGCTTTAAACTGGTTAAAAAACTGCTAAAGCAACCCTATGGAATACTATGCAACAATTTTTTAAAAATCAAAAGTTATATTTAAATGGGAATAGAGATACAGTCACAGAGAACAGATCTGTGGTCACTGCAGGGGTAAGGAGTGGGTGGGGCCAACAGAGAGAATCACTGACATGTATCAACACCGTGCGTAAAGCAGATCGCTCATGGGAAGCTGCTGAACAACCCCAGGAGCTCAGCTCTGCGCTCTGTGATGACCTAGAGGGGTGGGATGGGCAGGGCGGGAGAGAGGCTCAGGAGAGGAGATATATGTATACTTACAGCTGATTCACACTGTTGTACAGAAGAAACCAACAAAATATTGTAAAGCAATTATCCTCCAATTAAAAATAAAAAAAAAACAATAAATAAGTGGGCTGGCATGAAAATATGCTGATGTCATAAAGTTAAGTAAGAGAAAGAGGAGAGAGATAAAGTTCCTGAACAATATATATGGCATGATACGAAGGTGTTACATATGCATATACATTTATGCAAATGTTTATAATCTATGAATATACATAGATATTTTCATGCAGATGCATATATATGTATGTTTTTGCAATGCTTAGAAGACCACTAAGGATGCACATAGCACTGTTTCCAGTGATAAAGTGGTGTCATCTAAAGAGAAAAGCAAGCACAGTTACCAAACAGAACTGCACTTTCTCTTTATTTATACATGTTATAATCAGAATGAATCACTCCCATATTTTAAAAATTACATGCATTTTGTCTCCAAAACTGATAACAGAAATCAGCAATGGCACCTGGCTACTAATCTCTATTTATCAGAGAGTGAATGCATTACATATTCTATATTTTATATCATCACTACCACTAAACCTTGCCTAGGGTTTCTTTAAACTTCCTCGGTAACTTAAGATGGCTCACTTAACAAGCCAAATCACACATTTCAAAATTTCTGAACTTAAAATTTCTGAAAGAGCATCAATATGTATGCTATATTTAAGATTCTTCAAACTTTTGATATAATTCTAGAACAAATGCTCTTCTTTCAAGGTGCTCTTCTTTCACACATAACTGCTACAAATGCATGACAGAAATAAATCACAGCTGACCACTATAAGGGACATGCGATTTTAGCGGATGTCTAGCTATTGTTGTATGAATTCTATAGAAAATATAAAGACCAGAAAAGAACCATTACATGTAATTCAAAACCGATTACTGTTCTTTCAGTTTGTCTTTTACATCTGAATCACATTTGATAGTTGGTGTGGAACATTCTTTTAGCTATTCCACAGATAATAATTACCCTTCCTTCTATTCTTAATCTTTTATGCAAACCATATGGCACATTTAGAAATTTTGCCAGCTTTAATTAAAAGTGTCCATTCAAATTAAACAAGGTCAAAAGAGACACTATATTAAGATCTACTGAATATGTTGAGGGGAACTACATGTAGGGAACAATAAAACAAACTCATTGTCAGTTAAATCTATCTGCAGTCTTCATGCTGATTTTTAATACACAAAAGCTGAGAAATCAAAGCACATCACTGGTTGGTCTTCTAAATATGCAAAGAAAGCTAAAATGTCAGGGAAGCAAAGAGGTAGGAAAAGAAAGCGGCATCTGCTCAGTGATTTCTTGTGCCAGGGTTGTGAGAGTTCACTTTAGTCACTCAGTTGTGTCTGACTCTTTGCAACCCCATAGACTGCAGCACACCAGGCCTCCCTGTCCATTACCAACTTCCAGAGTTTACTTAAACTCATGTCCATTCAGTTGGTGATGCCATCCAACCATCTCATCCTCTGTCATTCCCTTCTCCTCCTGCCCCTAATCCCTCCTAGCATCAGGGTCTTTTCAAATGAGTCAGTTCTTCGCATCAGGTGACCAAAGTATTGGAATTTCAGCTTCAACATCAGTCCTCCCAATGAATATTCAGGACTCATTTCCTTTAGAATGGACTGGTTGAATCTCCCTGCAGTCTAAGGGACTTTCAAGAGTCTTCTCCAACACCACAGTTCAAAAACATCAATTCTTCAGCACTCAGCTTTCTTTATAGTCCAACTCTCACAACCATACATGACTATTGGAAAAACTATAGCTTTGACTAGACAGACCTTTGTTGGAAGAGTAATATCTCTGCTTTTTCATATGCTGTCTAGGTTGGTCATAACTTTTCTTCCAAGGAGCAAGCGTCTTTTAATTTCATGGCTGCAGTCACCATCTGCAGTGATTTTGGAGCCCAGAAAAATAAAGTCAGCCACTGTTTCCAGTTTCCACTCTTTCCCCATCTATTTGCCATGAAGTGATGGGACCGGATGCCAAGATCTTAGTTTTCTGAATGTTGAACTTTAAGCCAACTTTTTAATTCTCCTCCTTCACGTTCATCAAAAGGCTCTTTAGTTCTTCGCTTTCTGCCATAAGAGTGGTGTCATCTGCATATCTGTGGTTATTGATATTTCTCCAGGCAATCTTAATTCCAGCTTGTGCTTCATCCAGTCCAGCATTTTTCATGATGTACTCCGCATATAAGTTAAATAAGCAGGGTGACAATGTACAGCCTTGACGTAGTCCTTTCCTGATTTGGAACCAGTCTGTTGTTCCATGTCCAGTTCTAACTGTTGCTTCCTGACCTGCATACAGATTTCTTAAGAGGCAGGTCAGGTGGTCTGACTTCTTGTGCCAGGGTTGTGAGAGTGCCTCAGCTCAAAACAGCCTGATGGAGATGCAGTGAACATGTCCAGCTCCACTCATGCTGGTGACTAGTGTATTGGATGCTAGGATATGCCACTCAGATCACTCTTTATGAGTGAAGGACTTACACATTAGTGGCCAGGAGTGCTGCAAATATCTAGCCTTCAGCTGCCACCCCTCTTCAGGAACTTCCTCTAATGAAGACAGCCTGTTTATCCAAGAGTACATCTCTTTGTGGGGGCAGCCTAAATCCAATGACTAGTGCTTGCAGAGTAGAAAACCCAGGCCTTGAAGTCAGCACAATTCTGAAGGGTCATCCTAGTTTCAGAACTTCCCATGAGTTCCGCTAAAATTTTTGTGTGACTGCATCACATAACATACCATTTTGTTCTTTCTGCCCCTTCCTGTTACCATTCCATGATTTCCACATTTATTGATCTTTAGGGTAGCTTCTAATAAAATTCATGCACATTAATGTCCATCTCAGAGTCTGCTTCCCGGGGACCTATCTTGTGACAGTTTAGTTAAAAATCAGGCAAAAAATAAAATTTGGAAAAAAAAACAATTCACTAGAAGAAACATTTCAAAAATATGGTAAAATATGAATGTTGGAAATCATTTTTATACTAATTCTGAACATGTAACATTTTATCATTAATTTTTAAGAAGGAATCTTTGGGGAAAAATTATTGAATTTCTTCTGTGAGTATGGCTCTCACAAAGTGAAAGCAAAATATGTTTATAATAAAGAGAGACAAAAGTGCAATTTTATTGCTATTAAATGCAAATAAAATTATTGATACTTGAAAATAAGTGCCATTGTCATCACTGGTGGAAGTCTGTGTTTAGGATCCTGGACAACTGTCAGTATTATAACTGAAAATGATAAAACACAGCCAAAGAAGGACAAATTTTCAACAAAGAAATACACAAAACACTATCTAGAAAAAAAGTATTTTTAATACACAGTGTTAAGAAACACTCCAAACTGTAGATTTTACTTTGAAATACCTTTTTGGAAATAATAATGGCAGATAAATTTCTGGTTAAATGAATCAATAGATAATTGATAGTAATCATACTGTAAGAAATTTTGTGGAAGACACAAAATATAAACACTTATTCCTCACTATCAAGAAACTTAAAAAGTAGTTTATCAAAACTTCCCTAAGAAAAAACTTTTTTGAAGAATAAATCCAAAAAAATTATGAGCTGTAAATTCACTTTTAACTAAAGACATAATTTTAAAAACTGATTTTAAAGCCATATAAGGGAAAGATATATTTCCTCCATTTTTAGTTATTAATTACATTCCAAGGAGAAAGGATTACATTTTCTTCCTTAATGGAATTGCCATTATTTTGACTTACTAAAAAATATCTAAGTGCTTTATGTGAATCATCCACTATAAAAGTTTAACTATAATTGTAATCAACTCTGAACATGATACATTCAAGATCCCCTCAAAAAATGCTTGAAATAAAAGTAATAACTTTGGTAAAAGTATAAAAATTATATAACAAGGATATTAAAGATTTATTTTAAAAATATATTATTTGAAGGTAAATTTTAATATTTAGTGTCATTTTCTTTCCTTTATTAAAAATCTAATAATAGGGCTTGACAAATTTAATTATTCAGTAATATATTTTGAGCCCAGAAAAATACCTTAGATTACTTTTAAATATTCTTACATCAAAATGTATGTCTAATATTCTCATGAATATCTTCACAGAAAGTGAATGCACATCTTTCTAATTTAAATCACATATTATCAGAATGTCATCTCAAAAGTAATATGCTGAATCTTTCTATCATCAATTTTTGAAAGCTTTTCTTTTGATTAGAAGCAACTTGAATATTAAAAAGCTATTGTTTACTCTTTCATACCAAACTTACAATGTTCAATACCTTAAACGTAATTATTTTTTAATTAACATGGGCAAATACAGGAGTAAGGTAGCAACTGGTCTTAAAAACATTTCTAAACACAGGAAGGGAGAAGCAAATTAGTTTGCAATACAGTGAATAGACTTTAGCATGCTCATTAGCATCTTATACAAATCTCTTAGAATACTTTGTTAAAAACCCTGACAACATCCCTAAGGGATGGAGATAATGAGTCATTTTCTATACTCATTTTCTGAAATGGTAAGGAACAGCAGAGGGAGTTAATTCACTTTCCTCCTCCTCTACTATTCTCTCACGCATAATATGAAAGACACAGACAACTCCAGTTGACAAATTATTGGATGGTTCTCTTTCAGATGTTTTTGGTAGTATTCAGTCTAAAATTTACTTACCCTTTTAAACTGACAACTTAAAAAAATGCACAACAAGAGCTGTGAGTTAATTTTTACTGGGACCAAAACGAGGACTCTAGCCCAAAAGACAGCATTTCAGATAGCTCTGACAAACTGCCCCAAAGAGGCAGGGGAGAAGGTCAGTATATATGTAATTTTGGTGAAAGATGAGTACATGCAATCAAGCACATATTTTTTTTTTTTGCAGAAGGTTTCTGCTCGTCTCATGAAGGTTACTACTAGTCACAAGGAACAGTTGTCACCATGAAGGGTTTTAGTGCTTTTCTAGATACAAGGAGATGCAAGAATTGGGCTCATAAAACTGGCTCCTGAAGATACCTAACTTTCTGAAGACCTGTTTTGCCAGTTTTTCCCAGAACACAAAGTGCTTCATTTCTACTCTCAACCCTGAAATCCTTTCAGGGGATGTTGAAAAGTCAGCAGCTGCAGCAGCACATAATTTAATCCTTTGTAGAGGTAGATGGCAAGTGTTAATGGCAAGTGCCAATTTGTAGCTGACAAAAACTATGTCAATTAATGAGAGAATAAGGTGAAGAAAACCAACATTAATGGCTGGATTCCAGGATGAAATCTAAAGAAACTACTCATGAGAAGTTGTCTAGAGGTTATTTGCTATCTTGTACCTTTAAGTGGTCTCTATGAAAAGTGAAAGTGTTAGTCACTGGGTCCTGTCCAACTCTTTGTGACCCCATAGGTTGTAGCCAATCAGGCTCCTCTGTCCAAAGCATACTCCAGGCAAAAATACTGGAGTGGGTTGCCATTCCCTTCTCCAGGGGATCCTCCTGATCCAGGGATAGAACCTGGGTCTCCTGGATTGCTGGCAGCTTCTTTACTGCCTGGGCCACCAGGGAAGCCCCATACATATGTGCATTTTGATAATAAAAGGAGACATATGAATAACGTAGGCTTTTGGTACAGCACAAAAGTTGTATAACCTGAAATTCATCTAATACATGTGTCACTGTGTATTAGCCAGCTGTGAGCTTCCCTGGTAGCTCAGTTGGTAAAGAATCCACCTGCAATGCAGGAGACCTTGGTTTAACTCCTGGTCCAGGAAGATTCCCTGGAGGAGGGCATGGCAACCCACTCCAGTATTCTTGCCTGGAGAATCCCATGGACAGAGGAGCCTGGTGGACTACAGTCCATAGGGTCACAAAGAGTCAGAAAAGACTTAAGCAACTTAAATCCTAAAAGAATTTAAATAAAGGGCCTGTTATAGGAAAAGTGCCATCACCAGAGATACCTACAAAAACATACGGGCTTGGGTGGTAGGGATAAGTCAGCAGAGCCTGGAGACCAAAGTCCATTCTATATCCTATTGTCTCTGCATGGTCCAGCCAACATTTTTTAGCAAACACTTGCTTTTTCATCTTCATGTCTATTGCCTTCATCCTCTCTGAAGTCTCCAACCCCTACCTCCTTTTCCCTTTCTCAGATGGCATAGAGCCTTAATTGCCTAATTTGTCCTTGGGCCTCATATTCTTATGGAACTCCTTGTATGTACATAATTAAATTTGATTTTTTCTTTTTGTCTCACATCATTTTAATTCGTAGACCAGCCAGAAGAACCTAAAAAGGTAAAAAAAGAATTTTTTCTCTCCCTACACTTATCTCATGCATAAATTTTTAAAAAACACGTTTACTAGTAGTAGTGTTAGTCACTCAGTTGTATCCAACTCTTTGTGATTGCATGGACTGTAACCTGCCAAGGTCCTCGGTCCATGGGATTTTCCAGGCAAGAATACTGGAGTGGGTTGCCATTCCTTTCTCCAGAGGATAATCCTGACACAGGGATTGAACCCAGGTCTCCCTGTGTTACAGGCAGATTCTTTACCGTCTGAGTTACAGGGAAGTCCAAAAATATGTTTATGATTCTAAAAGTAACAATGACCGTTGTTGACAAGGTGGGTATTACAGAAAAGAATTTTTGAAAATGTTAGGCGGTTAGAATAGGAAAAAGGAGTCCAAAATGGCAGTGGCTAAAAGACAAAAAGAAAAGCCCATGAAAATGGAACAAAAGAAAATCCATGGACCCGCGAGTGAGAACTTTTGGTGAAACAAACACACCTCCTTCTTGGCCAGGCCAGTTTGCATAGAGCAGGCTCAAGGTGGGGGAGGAGACAAATGCATAAAAGGAGGAAGCCAAGAGGATTGAGGTTGAGGCTTCTACTTTGGGGTTGGCCTGTCCTCATGCCTTGAGGGTTTACTATCCTTTTTTTTTTTGCCAAATAAAACTGAGCTGTAACAAAGCTGTAACACTGGTCCACCTTATCAAATCTTTGCTGCAATGAGACAGAACTGAGGAACTTACACACTCCCCTGACAAAAAGGAAATTAAATATCCCATAAAGCCACTATAAGGATAGTGTATATTAACTTGTTAGTGTATTTATTTCTAGCCTCACGTATCTAACTTGTATCTATATTTCTATCTATATGAATTTCTTTGTCAGCTCCCATATATCTATCTTTTTGTTTTTTCATAATGTTCATAGGGTTCTCAAGGCAAGAATGCTGAAGTAGTTACCATTCCCTTCTCCAGTGGGCCATGTTTCATCAGAAATCTCCACCATGGCCCATCTGTCTTGGATAGCCCTACACAGCATGGCTCATAGTTACATTGAGTTAGACAAGGCTGTGATCCATGTGATCAGTTTGGTTAGTTTTCTGTAATTGTGGTTTTCATTCTGTCTGCTCTCTGATGTATAAGGATAAGAGGCTTATGCAAACTTCCTGATGGGAGGGACTGGCTTGGGGGAATCTGGGTCTTGCTCTAGGGGCAGGGCCATGCTCAGTAAATCTTTAGTTCAATTTTCTACTGATGGGAAGGGCTGTCCCTTCTCTGTAGGGGTAATGGTGGTAACGGTGACCTCCTTCAGAAGGACTTCTGGCAACATGCCATGGCTCCCAGGACTGTTGGATTCAGTGCTCCTGACTGTCAACCCATGCCTGCACCAGAGACTCCTGGACACTCACAGGCAAGTCTGGCTCAGTCTCTTGTTGGGTCACTGTTCCTTTCTCCTGGGACCTGGTGCACACAAGGTTTTATTTGTACCCTCCAAGAGTCTGTTTCCCCAGTCCTGTGGAAGTTCTGTAATTAAATCCCACTGGCCTTCAAAGTCAAACTCTCTGGGGGTTCTCAGTCCTTTTGCCAGGTCACCAGGTTGGGAAATCTGTTGTGGGTCCTAGAAGTTCTGCAACAGTGTGAGAACTTCTTTGGTATAATTGTTCTCCAGTCTGAGGATCTGCTAAGCAGCTCTATGGTGGGGCTAATGGCGACTTCCTCCAAGAGAACTTATGCCACATGCTGCACCTCCCAGGTCTGCTGCAGCCAGAGTTCCTGTCCCCATGGCAGGCCACTGCTGACCCATGCATCTGCAGGAGACAGTCAATCACAGGTACCTTACCTACCTCCTGAGAAACCTGTATGCAGGTCAAGAAGCAACAGTTAGAATCAGAGATGGAACAACTGACTGGTTCAAAACTGGAAAAGGAGTACATCAAGGCTATATATTGTCACCCTGCTTATTTAACTTATATGCAGAGTATATCATGCAAAATGCCAGGCTGGATGAAGCACAAGCCAGAATCAAGATTTCCAGGAGAAATAACAATAATCTCAGATATTCAGATGACACCACCCTTATGGAAGAAAGCAAAGAGGAACTAAAGAGCCTCTTGATGAAAGTGAAAGAGGAGAGTGAAAAAGCTGGCTTAAAACTCAACTTTCAAAAATCTAAGATCATGGCGTCTGGTCCCATCATTTCACGACAAAAAGTAGATGGGGACACAATGGAAACAGTGACAGACTTTATTTTCTTGGGCTGCAAAATGACTGCAGATGGTGACTACAGCCATGAAATTAAAAGATACTTGCTCCTTGGAAGAAAAGCTATGACCAACCTAAACAGCATATTAAAAAGCAGAGATATTACTTTGCTGACAAAGGTCCATATAGTCATAGCTATGGTTTTTCCAGTAGTCATGTATGGATGTGAGAGTTGGACCATAAAATGGCTGAACACTGAAGAACTGATGCTTTTGAACTGTCGGGATGGAGAAGACTCTTGAGAATTCCTTGGACCGCAAGGAGATAAAATCAGTCCATTCTAAAGGAAATCAGTCCTAAATATTCATTGGAAGGACTAAAGCTGAAGCTGAAACTCCAATGCTTTGGCCATCTGATGTGAAGAACTGACTCATTTGAAGAAACCCTGATGCTGGGAAAGATTGAAGGTGGGAGGAGAAGGGGATGACAGAGGATGAGATGGTTGGATGGCATCATCGACTCAATGGACATGAGTTTGAGCCAGCTCCAGGAGATGGGAAGGTGTGCTGTAGTCCATGGGGTCCCAAAGAGTTGGACATGACTGAGTGACTAAACAACAACAACAATATATCTATCTACAAAACAGGAGGGGAGGGGGCAGGGCACAACATTTAAAAGAACTTCATGGCCTTATTATAGCCCATTGTAAGACATTAGCATGCTAAATGACACACCCAGCAGTGCCCTGACAGATTTGAGGCCAACCATAAAAGGTCAAAAAGTGCACTGTGGCCCTATTCCTAGAAATCTCTGCCCCTTCCCTAAAATAATTGGAGTAATCCTCTTACTCATTAGCCTGTGAAATTACCCAGCCCATAAGAACTAACCACACCATATTTCAGAGCTCTTTCACATTCAGACATGGCCCATGCTCTGTCTGTGGAGTGTGTTTCTCTTTAAATAAATCCACTTCTTACCTATCACTTCATTTCCAGATTTTTTCACAATGAGGCAAGAACCTCAAATTCACTGAGAACAGCTACATCTGTGTCTACTGTAATTTCTGCATTATTTTTCAACCTCTGTGAACATGTACCTATCAGACAGTGAATCTTAGGGTGAACCCCAAGTCATGCTTCCATTTCTTTGCATCCTCAAGGTATTCTGGCAGGAAATTTTCTCTCTACCACCTTCCCCCTCTTTTTCTTCTAAGCAAAGTTCTCCCATCTCATGCCAATCAACCGGACTTCAACCTGGCAAAACCCAAGGTTTTAGCTAATCAGAGTTTCTCAAGTTCATTTCAATCTTGCTTGAGGTTCTAGTTATATCTGCTCTATTTTCTTTCCAAAATAGATTTCAAATTCTTCTGCATAAATCTGTATTTTGCTTTTTTGACTGAACAGTCTCATAATCATTTTCTCAAACCCGGGTCTCCCGCATTGCAGGCAGACGCTTTACCCTCTGAGCCACCAGAGAAGCCATTCACTATATATCCGCACCACAAAAGATAATGCATGTCAGTTTTACTTTCTTTGCTAAACCAAATATAATGTGTACTAATCTCCATCAGACAGGAAATTCTTTCTGGGTCCTTTGGTTGGGGAAAGTCTCCTCTTCCTTAGATTTACACAAGTGCCAGGAAATGGTCCTGCTCTTTAGTCCAGAATGATCACTCCCACACGGGGTTCTCAAAGGCCCCTGCAGGCAGCATTTCGCTGTTACCCCTGTGCCAAGCATGGGAATAGGATGGGCCCTTTTGCTTAGTCTCCACACTAAGAGGCCACTTTCTGGTGACACTGTTAAGCGCCTGGCACTCTGCAGCCGTGGGGCATGATGCTGCCTCCCATGGGAGACACCAACGTGCCCATGTCCCCAACGTGCTAAGCCCCAAGTGCTTAGCAATTTCTTCCCTCTTCTTCAGGCTGCCTCTGCCTCTTCTTCCTTTTTATATTACCCTGTATTCTCTCCACATTCTAGAGTCCAGTAACATTGCCTTCAGGTTTCTAGTCTTTCAAAAGGCACAGCATGGGAACCACTTTATGAGGTGAATGTGTCCAAACTCTGGGACCAGGGTATCTACCTGACCCGCCCTGAAGCCGGGGGAAAGCAGACAAGATAAAGGAATGGATGGAGAAGTCCTTTATTACTTTCTTGACTTCTGGGGCCATGGGAACAAGAAATGCAGTCCTGAAATTACTGTTGCAGTGTATTATTTTCACTTCCTCTAATTTTAGTTTAGAAAAGTTTCCATAAAATTAATAAGATTTTGTGCATAAACATAAAAATACCTCTAGAAAGCTGGGTTATTCAAAATGACTAATTCTTGGAGACATTAAGATTATCTTGGTATCACTGTAGAATTTGTATAAACAGTGGTATAACAGCTGATTTCTTTAATCTAAAGATATATCCCAATCACTCAGAATAGAATTCAAAGATCACAAATAGTTCATTTGACTAATAGTCCTTAAGTCATTCAGCACACTCCCATTTGCATGTTGTCTAAGATTCAATGAAAAATTCATAGAAGAATTGATTGCACTGATGATTTTGGTTATGTTGGGCCCTCATAAACCTAGACATAATAATGCTAATAAAAATAGCCTCCTTGTATTATGTGCTTTACAATACTTTAAAATACAGCCTGTTTAGTTACAAGTATTCTTGGAAGAAGAATTAGCTGATAAGATATTGGCATATAAGGGAACTGGGTCAATTTAATGTGATTGGCTCAGATATTTTATAGCATAGTAGCACTTTGTTCCCCCAAGTTCCAGGAACTCAATATATACTACACAACTGAAATATAGAAAGTGTGGTGGTAGACTGTGGTGCAATAAGCAATGCCCATTCATTTTATATTCTTCCTCTTAAATTCCTCTTAAATCCATGTAGGGTTATCTACCTACTTACTCTTGGAATCGCATACCTATGCATGTGGTATACTTTGATCTGTTCTCATAATTCAAAGGCTCCAGCACCTTCACATTCCTTTTTCATCAAACTACTGTTTCTGTTTTTTAAGGTAACTTCCTATACTTATTGCAGGATTTTGTTTTTTGGTATTTAATTGGTCTTTAAAACTACAGTAGTATTTTTATGAGCTTGGTTGTTTTAGACAGAGCTCAAGTTATAAAGTTGCATTTGTTTTTAGTACTGTGCCCTTCTTATTTTTAAAGTTGAATTATTTTTATGGCTATGAATGCTTTTAGGAATATATGCTACAGTGGAAAGACCTAGGCACTATGCTTTTTGATTCTCTTAATAAAATTATGAGGTAACTAGGACATTTTACACCCACTCCAGTATTCTTGCCTGGAGAATCCCATGGGCAGAGGAGCCTCATGGGCTACAGTCCATAGGGTTGCAGAGAGTTGGACATGACTGAAATGACTTAACACAGGGCATTTTATGGGCTTTCCAGCTGGTGTTAGTGGTAAAGAACCACCTGCCCATGCAGAAGACCTATAAGAGATGTGGGTTCAATCACTGAATTGGGAAGATCCCCTGGAGAAGGGCATGGCAACCCACTCTAGTATTCTTGCCTAGAGAATCCCATGGACAGAGGAACCTGGCGGGCTGCAGTCCATGGGATCACAAAGAGTCAGACACGACTGAAGTGACTTAGCACACAGGCCATTTTACAGATGAAATGAGGTGTGGGGAGCTTGAATGTCTCATCCATTAGCATGTGGTGAGCACATGGTAAACAGCCTCCCTGGTTTGCTGATTCATACTTGAGTGCTCTAGACACAATATCAGAGTATACATTTCCAACGACTATCTGCATAAATTACTGTATTAATTATGGTCTGCTTTATAATATGGCTTCTCTTATTGCTCTAAATTAGTATTTCAAGCTTTAATGATTATTTGTGTGTTCACAACTCATCTGCCTGGCTGCTTTTATTTGTGACTCCTTGGATAGCTAGAGTACAGGAGAAGCCTCTCCCTTACCCTCCTGATCCCCACTCTGTCCAAACACAAACACAGTGAATTACGTGCACCGCACAGCTCAGGCCCTGAGGTCTTAAGGAGAATGCCCCAATTCACACGTGAAAACCCCATCATCGCACACTGACCCCGGTGTCTCAGTAGTCCTGATGTTTGCTTGAAAGGAATTACAGATTTTTCTACCTGTGAGAAGAGAAAATACATCTGGATAAAGTGGACTTGTGAATTAGTGAATCATCTCGTCCCCCACTTAGAACTACCTAGGATGGATCATTACAGATCGATCGGCAACTATAAAGTGTGTATTGACTGAACACCTCTCATGACTCAGGCACACTTTTAGGCACTAGAACACAGATACAAACACAGCACAGACAGCCTCTGCTACGTCAGCACAAGCGAAAAACACCCTCCTGAGAAGTTTCACTGGAAAGGCACCATTTAGGGCAGTGGTTCTCCAACTTTAGGATATCTGATGTGCCCAGAGGAATTGCTAAAATAGTTGCTGTTTTAACTCCCCAGTTTCTGGTTTTTTTTAGGTCTGGGTGGGGCCTGAGAATATGCATTTCTAACAAGTTTCCAAGAGATGCTGAGGCTGTTGGTAATTCAAGGCCACGAAGCTTTTATCAGGCTTCCCTGGTGGCTCAGTCAGTAAAGAAATCTCCCTGCCACGCGGGAGACTGGGGTTTGATCCCTGGGTTGGAAAGATCCCGTGGAGAACACAATGGCAACCCACTCCAGTATTCTTGCCTGGAGAATCACATGGACAGAGGAGCCTGGTGGGCCACAGTCCATGGGGTTGCAAAGAGTCAGAAACGACGGAGCACTCACACAAGCTTTTATTGTCTGTAAAAATGGATCTTTGTAATAGTGCCTAACCCATGGGTATGTCTTGAGGATAAAAGTTGTCAATAGCACGGTGCCTGGTACCTAGTGAGAAGTCAACAAATGTTAGCTTCTATTATTATTTTCATTATTATTAAGGGGTTTCAGGAGGATTTACCCAAATTCTCTCTCTCCTACTTCAGAATGTCTGAAATCCCTTTAGCCAAAGACAAACTGATAAAAATTAAATAAAATTCTCTGGGAGAGTTTACTTCCAGTAATACTAGGAATTAAATCAGAGGAATCATTGCCTTTCCTTACTCTGTCTTTGATAAGGTAGAGATCACTGAGGCTCTAGCGGGTGTTGCTAAAGGTGAAAGTATTATCCTGCAGAAAACCAGAAGCAACAAAAACAAAAAAAGCTTAAAGTAACAAAGGGAACTTAGAAAACTTCCTGAAGTCTGTTCTATTCCCACTTAACACAAATTTCCATCCAAAAGAGTTCAATCTACATTCTGTTTGTCTCTGTAACATTCATTATTATTATTATTATTATAGCAAAATCATTAGAGAATAAAATGTTGGACTTCATTTTTCAGTTGAAGGTCTGTGGCTTCAAAACTCAAGCTGTGTCCAGTTATGTTACATGACAGGCCCCCTGAACTTCCCCTCAGCAGGACATGACACATTGAAAATAAGGTTATTAAATAAGAAATACAAAAAATAATGATTGATCTCCCATGGAAAACAGCTGCTTCTTGTCAACAACTAACCAAGGGCTCTCTCTCTGGGTTTTGCAGAAATCTTAACACCGCTGGAAGTTGAAAAATGCCAACGGAGGCATATACAGTCCAAAAGGAATACATGAAGTGCTTTTTATTAAGGTAATTTCTTTAAAATTTAAAGTATATTAAACTCTCTTAACAGCAATTAAACCCAAGAAAGGTGATGCCTACCCTAGGTTAATGTAAAAAGGAGATGTTCTTATAGGTGGGCTCTTTGCTACATATATGACAATGTGGGAAATAAATCTAAATCCCAAATTATTTAAACATTAGGTGATACAACCAAACTTATAGAATGTCCATGTGCAAAGTGACTATTTTTTTAGTTTCTTTCTAAGAATGTGATGCCCTGCTCAAGTGTATGAAGAATATACTTGATTCTTTCGATTTTAACTCCTGGGGGAGATTTAATTATATTTCCAAAGGGGAATATTGTTAGCTTTCTGCAAGCCTCTGGTCACAACATTTTCACCAACTAATCAATACATAAAACTGTTTTTTATATGTGTTTCTGTTTTAAGACATCATATTTAATATGTATTTTTGGACTATTTTGAACACCAAAACCATCAGCTAAAAGCACCAATACAAGAAAAAAATGTGCCATTAAACAGACTGTAAAAAAAAAAAACCACACACATTTTACAAGTTTACAGGTTGAAAGCTAAAGCAAGAAGGCAGAAAGTTATTTTGTTTGACTTCAGGTGGGAACATATGCATTGGGTGACTCAAATTTTTAGCTCCTCTGTGTATGTCCTTGAATGACTGGGAAAGCACTGGGAGTATTGATTTGGGTGTTACAAATAAATTTTAGTTAGTTGGTGAACTCACAAATAATGAAGATTGACTGTATACTCTCCACTATTTTGAAGATCTTGCTCCATTTTTTTCTAGATTCTCCTGTGACAAATCATCTGTCATTTTAGGCTATTTGTCATTTCTATCTTGCTGTTTTTTAGAATTTTCTCTTTATTCATGATGTTTTGAAGTTTCACTAAAACATAGAGAGGTATGAATTTAAATTACTTCCACAATACTTAAGTGTTCATCTCCAAACTGGAGATAACTATATATGTGTATATGCCTAGTTCTGGAAAAAAACACCTTTCAACCATTATCTCCTTAAAAATTACTTCTCTGCCATTTTCCCCTTGTTTCTTATTTATGGAACTTCCCTGGTGGCTCAGACGGTAAAGCGTCTGCCTACAATGTAGGAGGCCCCAGGTTCAATCCCTGGGTTGGGAAGATCTCCTGGAGAAGGAAATGGCAACCCACTCCAGTATTCTTGCCTGGAAAAATCCCATGGATGGAGGAACCTGGTAGGCTATAGTCCACGGGATCACAAAGAGTCGGACACGACTGAGTGACTTCATTTCACTTCACTTCTTATTTATGAGACCCCTAATATACATATATTATAACTCCTCAATATAAATCTATATATCTTAACTCTTCTTTCATGTTTTTATCTCTTTGTATCATTTGACTATATGCTAAATGAAATTTTCAGAACTAATTCAATTCTTAAGACACACAAATACCACACACACAGGCACATCCACAATTTTTATGAATTTTAGTTTATGACCCTTTTTCAGATTCACATCTGCCATTTTTTGTTGCACTGTTCCTTTTAAGTATTCCTTTTTCTTTCTGTTTGATGATCTTGAACATACTTATTTAAAACTCATTTATAATTGGTTTGTTATTTTTTCTTGATTAAAGGGGCTCTTCCTCACCCAGGAATTGAACCCAGGTCTCCTGCATTGCAGGCAGATTCTTTACCAACTGAGCTATGAAGGAAGCCCAAAGAAACTAAATTCCTTGACTAACTGTTGAGCTTTCTTAGCTCTTTCCCTTGTTTTTTGTTTTCCCTATGGGATTTAGAATTTTGGTTGATAACTTTAATTTGTGTGAAAGCATTTTACTTCCTTTGCTGGAAGGAAAGGAAAGTGGCAGATGTGAATCTGAAAAAGGGGTCATAAACTAAAATTCTAAAAATTGTAGAGATTCTTCTCTCGGATTTGGGGTTACCTGCACCTAGACTGAAGAAGGCAATGGCAGCCCACTCCAGTACTCTCGCCTGGAAAATCCCATGGACAGAGGAGCCTGGTGGGCTGCAGTCCATGGGGTCGCTAAGAGTCGGACACGACTGAGCGACTTCTCTTTCATGGAGTGGAGAAAGAAATGGCAACCCACTCCAGTGTTCTTGCCTGGAGAATCCCAGGGATGGGGGAGCCTGGTGGGCTGCCGTCCATGGGGTCGCACAGAATCGGACACGACTGAAGTGACTTAGCAGCAGCAGCAGCAGCACCTAGACTCTCGAGAACAGGTGTTACGTTAGCGCACATGCATCGTGGGGCTCAGTGTGAAAGAACCGGCCTGCTGATGCAGGAGATGCAGGAGACTTGGGTTCAGTCCCTGAGTCAAGAAGATCCCCTGGAGAAGGAAACAGTAACCCACTCCAGTATCCTTGCCTAGGAAACCCTATGGACAGAGGAGCCTGGTGGACTAAAGTCTGTGGGATCTCAAAGAGTCAGGCATGACTCAGCAACTAAACAATAACATTCCTGGAATGGGGCTACCATAGACAGTTTCTGAACAAGCAGATGGTCTAGTTTTGATTACTCCACATCTGAGGTATGCAAATTAGAACAAGGAGCTAGAGTCAGCCTCCTTCCAAAGGTAGGGAAATCCTTTCCTGGCTCTTGGTTTCCTGCCAGGAGAGTGACCTTGGTATCCTATTTTGTAGGTTGAATTGTATTTCTCCCTAACGCCCCAGTACCCCAGAATGTGATCTTACTTGGCAATAGGGTTGCTGCAGATGTGATTAGTTAAGATGAGATCATACTGGAGAAGGACTGGCCTCTAACTCGATACTTGCAAACTTTCCAAAAGGAATGCCATGTGATGATGAAGGCAGAGATGAGTATGATGCTTCTTTTGTACAAGCTGACATACACTGTATATTGCCAACAAGGTATGACAATTAGGAGAGAGGCCTCCTCTAATGCCTGCAGCATGGCTCTGCTGACATTTTAAATTTCAAAGTGCTACCATCAGAACTTAACACAATAAATTTGTTGTTTAAACCACTCAGCTGGTGGTAATTTTGTAAGGTATCCCTAACAAACTAATAACATCACTATTTGTTTTATTCAGTCTCTAAGTCCAGTTCCTATTATCTTGCCTGTTTCCAGACTTGGAACTTGCAAAGTCTGAAGTTAGCCAACTCCATCCACACCCATTTACACATGTGTGAATTGGTGTCTTTTGTCTTTAATGTGGAAAAGTTTGTCTTATTTTCTTTAAGTTTGTCTATTCTTAATTTTTAAAAATATTGTCTACTTATCAATACTAAGTCTCTGTATTAGACGTTGACATTAGAATTAGAAGATTAATTATTAGAAGATGACATTTAATATGAAAATTCACCAAAAAATCTTTTCTGTAAATGTCTATTTTCTAAGTATTCTGTGAGAAACATATATCCTTTGTATAATAGCGAAGGATACTTTAAGAAAAAGAGATATAACAAAGTATATCCTTATCCACAGATTTAAGACTATTTCACAAAGGAAAAGTAAATTTTAGGAAGGAAAGAAATGAGAGGGAGCTTGAAGAAATAAAGAAAAAAAGGTACTATTCCTCTTCAGAGCAAAAGTCAAGAGGCCTCTCTATACACAGTCAAAGGAGCAGGTAAGGTGAAAAAAGTCAATAATCAAAATCTATTCTTATTTCTGTCTGTCTTTAACTAACAGTAAAATTTTTCTAATCTGCTATTCTAGGTCCATTGGTTCCCTTACCTGCTCTCACTGGCAAGCTTTCACCCACATGTCTGGAGAAAGAAATATACAACATTAAATCAGGCTCCCTAAGAGACGGCATGGGTGGCACCAAACCTCTCAGGTCTTCTGGGACGCTAGGAATTATGACACGCTTTGCAACCCAGAGACAAACATTCATATGCATTTGTGCTATTTCACTGATCAACAGCTTGAGAAGGATTCATTAATAAAATCTTCCAATGATCCCAGATTCAGAATGTCTGTAAACAGCAGTCGTGACCCAGAAACAAATCAAAGCAGCCTAGAAAATTTTAAATAGACTTGAACTTAGTTTGGAACCTGCATTTAAAAACGCTCATAAACCTGGGATCTAGGTCACACTCATAAAAAATAGACTATAATTGCATAAAGTAAAGCAATGGAACATCTTCTCACTAAATTCTTATTATATTTATTAAAGGAAGCATTTGCTGGATATTAGCTTTCACATTTTCAACTTACATTTTTCATTAGAGGGATTATAAATATCTTTGCACATTAAGTACAGAGATGCAGGTGGCACTGTGGAAAGAGAAGCAGATTTAGAGAAACAAAAAAGACTGACTCTACCATTTACTGATCACAGGCAAATCTTTTAATCTTTCTAAGCCCCATTTTCCTCCCAACTGGTAATGGCAATAATAATGCCTTCTACCTAGATAGCAGATTATATGAATTACAAAGTGTGTTGAGTAACAATGTGTTTATCTACACTACTATAGATATTTAGGGCAAAAAAAAAAATCTGAAAACAAAACTGAAACTTGGCATAGACTAATGATCCTTTTGAAGAGTAAAAGCACACCACAGCACTGTTATTTCCACTTGGGAAAGCGTGTACATGTGCCTGGTAGGAATATCCTGGAGACTGGGGTGAGTAGGCTGGGCTCAGAAAGCCTGGCCCTGATCTTTCTGCTTCATGTTCTGACCTGAGCACGGCCCACTCAGAGTCTGAATGTGTTGGTTCACGTGGAGGGGCTGGGAGAGCAAGGACACAGAGGTTCAAATGAATTCCTATTAATGGCTATATTAGCAGCTGAAAAACCAAGCCTGTTCTTTACAGTGAATTGGGTGCCTGGAGAGTAGATGTACTCAGGAAACCAAATTATAGATGAGAAGCTGCCAGTGTCCATCTGAACAAAGACAGTCAACTGCCTTTAACACTTAGTGCCCTCAAGCTCAAAAACCCAGTGAATTGCCATCCTCTACTATATATTATTTCTCCTTTTTAAAGTGGGATGGCTAGAAAAGTAGGCTCTTCTTCGGGGAGCATCAGAAACATCAATTAGCCAACATTTATTTTCCGTGATCCAACAACGTGCTGGGCCCTGGGTAGATAAAAGGATGTGTGAGAAAAGATCTGTATTCAAGGACCTTTGAGTCTAGAAAGACAAACATGGGAACCACTAGCTATAATAAAGATAAGGTGAAGTGAATTTGTGTAAATGTTGTGTGAGTGTTTGGTGAGTGGTTTAAAAAGAAGGAAAAAGATGCTGACATTTTTGGGGGCACTCAGATTGGAAGGACAATAGGCATTTCCCACATATTATCCCATTCAACTTAATACTTCCAACAATTCCAGGAGTTACAGGTGTAACCCACATATCAACTACGTCACACTGTTCTCTAAAATCTATAGAAGGTTGACTCCAATAGTCTTTTTGCTCTAGCAAGCCCTCAGATGGCAGGGTCAGTGGAAAACCTGGGAAATTATAGGCTCGTTCATGGGAGGCTGAAAATTCTTGCCACACAGAGCTTAGAGAGAGTAGTATGAATGTCCTTGCTACTCTTGTGCTTTAATTTATTATATGCTATAAATCACATATATTTATCTTATGGCATGTCATGATTTTTTTATGTTTCAATACTTATAGAATTTTAATTATGTAGGTATCCCTCCCTTTATTCTCCGAGTTTTCCTAGTTCTGGCAATAAATGTAATGATTATCTTACTATAACTCCAACTCTCACCTGGCCCACTGTCTATGGCAGCTACCTACAGGGCCACTCCTGGGATCATTGCAACTGTCCTTGAAGTCCCATCCAGTCATTAGCCATAGGATTCTATTGATATTTAAGTGGAGTACACAATTGCCAACCAGTGCACCAAAACTCAGCCAGGATGAGAAGAGATTTTGATCCTCAAGAAACTTCCAGTGGCTCCCTGTGGAATCTTAACCCACCATCTAACTGTGTGTATGTTAGTCACTCAGTCATATCCGACTCTTTTCAACCCATGGACTGTAGCCCACCAGGCTCCTCTGTCCATGGAATTCTCCAGGCAAGAATCCTGGAATGGGTTGCCATTCTCTCATTAAAAGACAGTAAAAAGAGAGGCTTTTAATGCCATTAAATGTGCAAAATTAATTTATTATAATTATATTTCATATTGCCTGTCTGCCAGAGAGAGGGAAAATATGGATTATATTTCCTGAACCAAGATTTGGTACACTTTAACTAAAATATATATTTTTCATATAAAATTTATTTAAATAATAAATGTTACAAATAAATAAACATTTAGTAATGCCCTTGATGCTGAAGCTGAAGCTTCAGTACTTTGGTCACCTGATACGCAGAGTTAATTCATTGGAAAAGACCCTGATGCTGGGAAAGATTGAGGGCAGGAGGAGAAAGGGGTGACAGAGGATGAAATGGTTGGATGACATCACCAACTCAGCAGACATGAGTTTGAGTAAACTTAGATAGTGAAGGACAGGGAAGCCTGGTCTGCTGCTGTCCATGAGGTCACAAAGAGCTGGTTACAACTTAGCAACTGAACAACAAATGCCCTTAATAAATTGCTTTCATTAAAGTGAATAAGCTCATTAAATCAGGATATTCATAGAAAATTTGGGTAATGTCTTCATTTGTGTAAAAAAATAGAATGCTTGAAGTAGTTCCAAATTACAAATCATCTGATGGATATTCCAAAATGATCCTAAATTATTTTCCTCTAGCTTTAGAAAAAGAGTAATGATCTTGATATAAAAATAAATCCCCAAATCATCCTGAAAGGGTGTCATTAACCTGAAAGAGAGTGTTTCTAACTCCCTTCATATTGAAAATAGCAAATTAAAATTAGCACTAACTGAGCAACAAAATTTTAAAAAGGGATATTGCAGATTTGGTCATAGAGAACGCCATGAGCATAAGTGGGAGTGAGTCATATACAGTCTAATTTGAAAAGTCCAGGTGCTGCTTGGCATATAGAGATATTGTATAAGCTAGTGTTTGAAATTTTAAGTTACAATAATAGCCCAGACGCAATATCCAAAAAAGCAAACAGATACATCAAAGTGAAAAAAAATTTAGGTAATTGTTGCCTTTCATAGTAAGGCAGGGTAGCACTTTCTAAAGTAAGAGAAGTAATACTTCCAAGGAAACTAGATTGTCTCTGCAGGGCAGGTAAAACTGCCATCGACAGAATTGTACCCAAGAGCCCAGGATGTTAATTTATCTCATTTCATCCTCTTGTCTCATCCAGGATAAGATAGTCATTAGGGATGAAACAATGAGGACAGCCAATGAAAGCCGGAAGAGAAATGATTTCAAATATGATATGTTTGTAACTTTGTCCTACATCTGGCCTAATAATTCTTTGGGAATTTAAAATTAGTTTGGATAAATGATCAGAACTCTAAAATAAATAGATTCAAGAGTTAGACATTTGTGATTTAAAAACTAAGATTTATGAAAAAAAGTAAATTATTGTTTATTCTAATTCTATAATTCCAAATCTTAATACCTGATCCAAAATGACTTCAATGGCTCAACCAACATACTAATAGCTGAATATGTGGCTGAGCTTAATGCCAAAAGTATACAAAAATGGTGTCTAATGTCTAAGTTGTACAATAAAGAATGAATATTAGCTAAAGTTCCACTAATATGTGTAGCAGAGAAGGATAACTGGTAGTAGGTGTATTAAGTCTCTTTCTGTATTTTTGTTGTTAAATCCTCTATGAGTCCTAATCATCTAGTAATTATGGTTTGGATTTCCTTTCATTGTAGTTAATAATAATAATAAAAATTTGCTTCTGTGTTTTGAATTTAATAATGTATATTTTCTCAGTTTTTCTCTGAATATTTTTACTGGATGTAAAACAGTGAAATTTAAGGAAACTTAATAGTGCCATTTTGAAAAAGGCTTTATTTTCATTAAAAATATTATAAGCTCAAGGTAAAAAATAATAAATAGTATAGAGGAGAAACAATTGAAAATAAAACTTCTTCCTTTTCTACTGTCCTCGCCTCCTCTCTCAGATCATGAAGCCATATTCCTAATAATTTGCTGCAAATTAATTCACATGTTTCCAATACCTAAACACACACATACACTTGCATACATATACACAAGGATTAATACAATGAAATGTGTTCTGCACACATTTCATTGCAACAAAGATAACTGTTATTCTTTTTGATGATTATCTCATGTTTTAATCTGCTAATATCTTTTACTAAGGTAGGAAAGTCTTGCTAAGTGAATATTTGGTAAACAGGTCTGAGCCCCAAAGGATAGCCTCCCCAGATAGAGTAGTCAATAAAAAGACAATTGCATGTGTTGAATTTGCTCATTGTTGGTCCTTTCTGTGAATATTACGTGGGGCAAAAACTCTGGTCTTTTTATTTTATAACATATAGTTAACTGGGTAAACATTGAGTGAGCATGGTGTCATTTGTAATACATTTATGTTTTAACAAGCTATGGGATCTTTTTCTTTTAATCAACTATTTCTTCTCATGCAGAATCACTTAGTTGGCATTTTCAAAGAACAACATATTTGAGGAGATGAATACACATCTTTACTTTGAAAATCAGAACAAAATTCAATTTTGTTTGTTAAATTACTCTAAATAGCAATTTAACTGGATTTTTAAAAAATAATTGAGCCTTCTGTCCCTTCAGCTAGTCTTTTAATATTAAACAACCCCACTAACATTTGGCAGATAATCATGCCTAAAGTAGAGCTTCAAATTGGGCTGTTAATGAGAATGCTGGTGGATTTGAGCTTTTTGCAAAATCTATTATGGATTGTTTTAAAACTTTATTAAGGGCCTATCAGATGGGTCCATAAAATACAGGGATGTTTCAATATAGAATGTGACTTTTATTAGTCCTCTCATGATAAATGACATCAGTTTGATTCGAGATGGCAATAAAAAATATATAGCCTGTTCTAGGGAACTCTATTTCCCAGATCTGGAGATTTGTGATTAGTAGGCAAAGAATTTAAATCACATAGCAGACGATGTAAGACAAAGCAAGATTTACCTTACCAAACATTTCCATAGAAAGTCAAATCTCTCCAGCCTGGCAGATGTGATATTCCTCCAAATATTTCTTGCAAGCATATCCAAGGATTACACATACTCTTTCATCATGCTTAAGATTAAGAATGAGATGACCATTTATGGACTTCCCAGGTGGCTCAGTGGGTAAAGAATCCACCTGCAAATGCAGGAGACGCAGGAGACAGGGGTTCAATCCCTGAGTCAGGAAGATCCTCTGGAGGAGGGCATGGCAATCCACTCCAGCATTCTTGCCTGGAGAATCTCATGGACAGAAGATCCTGGAGGGCTTCAGTTCATAGTGTTACAAACAATTGGACATGACTGAAGTGACTGAGCATGTATACAACATCCATTTATAGATAGTTAATAGGCAAGCTTGCTCAAAAATAAAAATACTAGAAAATGTTTTCACATTATCTTTAAGACATCTGAGAAAAATGAAACTTAATGCCCTACTATGATTTAGAATATGTTCAAGCCAATTTTAAAGCTGAAACTCCAATGCTTTGGCCACCTGATGTGAAGAACTGACTCATTTGAAAAGACCCTTATTCTGGGAAAGATTGAAGATGGGAGGAAAAGGGGATGACAGAGGATGAGATGGTTGGATGGCATCACCGACTCAATGGACATGAGTTTGAGTAAATTCCGGGAGTTGGTGATGGACAGGGAGGCCTAGCCTGCTGCAGTCCATGGGGTTGCAAAGAGTCGGACACAAATGAGCGACTGAACTGAACTGAACTGAAGAATAAGTTTTACAACATCGTTTGTCAAAAAACCCCTTCCTTAACAAAAAGTTGTATGGAAGTCTATAAAGTCTAGTTAAGAACGGCAAGTTATCCAAAGATAAACCACAAGCCAGTATCCCAATTGATTTGCAGACATTTGATTAAGATAAGGCAAAATGAAGTAAATAATAATCTTGACAGCTGATCATCAACACTGGCAAAAAGACAAGTGTGAGAGCAGTGCAGAGGAGCCTTTTTTATTAATGCAACAGTTAACTGTAACCTTTCCACTTCTACTCTTCCACCAGGGAGTTACACCCAAGAAAGTGTCATCTGGAAAATACCAGCTAGCAAGCCTCTGGAGACTTCTCTCAGGTTGACACTGCTGGGATGGATTTCCTTCAATCCAAGGACAGGTCTTATCTCTTCATGCTATTTTCTTAAGGCAGGTAAATATGTAAAATCAGAAAATAACATAATGATTTGAACTATATTTTATGCAGCATGATAATAATTAGCCAAGCCAAAATCAGAGTTGTTTGTCAAGCAAGGAGACTGTATTAGTCACCTTTTTGGGGGTAATAAAAAAACAAGCAAAATCTCAGGCATGTAACCAGACCTTTTCTTCTTTTAGTGGTCTATAGGTTGGCCGTGGTTCCACTCAGCTCTGGGACCTTACCCTGGGACCCAGATGAAAGAATAGCCTCTGCTTTGTAAATAAAAATCATCAATACCAGTTTTCTAGATTCTATTTACATGCTGGGAGGAATTGGGAGATTGGGATAGATACATATACACTATGGATACTATGTACAAAATAAATGGGAAGAGCTGACTCATTGGAAAAGACCCTGAGGCTTGGAAAGATGGAGCGCAAGAGGAGAAGCGGGTGGCAGAGGATGAAATGGTTCGATGACATCATGGACTCAACAGAGATGAGTCTGAGCAAACTCCAGGAGATAGTGAAGGACAGGAAAGCCTGGTGTGCTGCCATTCATGGGGTCACAAAGAGTCAGACACAACTTAGCGACTGAACAACAGTAACAACAAAATAGGCAACGAATGAGAACATACTGTATAGCTCAGGAAGCCCTGCTTAACACTCCAGTGACCTGGGAAGGAAGCCCAAGAGGGAGGGAATATATGTATATGTATGGCCGACTCATTCTGCCATACAGTAGAAACTAACACAACATTGTAAAGCAACTATATGAAATAAAATTAATTTTTTAAAAAAGAGTATCCTCTGTGCGGGGACTCAGTTTCTATAGGGCAGAGGGCAATGATGCAAGAGGCCTTGCTGAACTGCACAGTCACATTAAAACCTTGCTCAGAGCCAGCATTGTATCATTTCCACTCAAACACAATTGGCACCAGCAAGTCACATGATCAAGCTGTCAATGGGCAGGGGAAGCATCTTTGCCTTCAGGGGAGTGACATGTATTTATAGCACCTGTATGGTGTAGGATGAGCATAGTTGGGAATTGTGCTGGTTGTTGATTCATTACTCCCCAGCTCCAAATGTACTTTTTGTCCTCTCTGTGAAAATGGATCTGGGCCTTTTAAATGGTTTTCTTTCCTGAGCAGACAGGATGTTAAGCTTGGCCAGTAGAGGGCACTGGAGAGAGATTGTAAAGAAGGGTTTACTCCTTCCTGGGGGCAGCTCCCTCTCGAGATGCAGCCTCTCCACCGCCTGGCGTCCTTAGCACCTAACGCTAACCCTAACCCTAACCCTAACCCTAATATAATACATATATTTCTAAGTCTTCACCAGCATCTGGCTTTTGCAGGGTGCAGGCTCTCCTATCGCTCGGTTTTGTACTGAAGGCTGTTTGCCCAGCATCACACTTCTGCAGCGCAGGCAGCTCCTCTAGCACTAGGACGCTGCATTCGTCCACAGCTCTGCCAATGCGGGCAGCTTCTTCGGCTCCAGCTCCTGCCCTGACCGGTGGTCAGCAGTCCCCAACACCCAGCACTTCCCCTGACACACACTTTGGGTGACAGTGTAGAGAAGAGACACCTCTTCATGAACAGTTTCCTCTAGCAGTTTTTCCTTTCTTCAGGCAAGTTCCAAAGGTCATATTTCCAGCAGGTTCTACAGCAGTGGCCTCTCTGCCATCCAGGGAGCCAGGAACACACCCTCTCCAACAATGTCTGGATCTCAGTCTTGGGGAGTTTCTTCCACAGGTATTCTACTTTTTAGCTCTGGGGTAGTAGCTGTAATCCTTTATCCTTTAAAGTTCTCTATTATTTCTCAGTGACCAAATTCTTTGTACTCCAACCTTCTGTTAATAATTTTTTGTATTAACCTTCTCATGTTAAATTACTGTTTGGTGTCTTTCTCTCCTAATTGGACCCTTTCTTACTGACCAGGTCCTCTTCACGCTGATCTCCTGTTATGGTTAACAATTCTTTGTATTAAACTCCTCATGTTCAAATTTCTGTTTTCTGTCTCTTGTAATTGGACCTGGACTGATATAGGAACCATATTATAATGTGTCACAGAAATCTAACAAATGGGATTGAAGTGACGTGAAAGTGTTTTACAGATGAGGAAATGGAAGCCCATAGAAGGGAAGGTATATATTCTGAGTAGGGGGATGTGAAGTGGTCACCAAAGTGGTTTCCTAATGTCCACATCAGCGATCTTCAATTATTCATGTGGGCAACAAGGGAAAATCTCTACTGATACAGGAGAGCACCACTTGTGAAAATGAATGGAAACGTACATAGCTATAGCTAAAGAAAAAAATGCTGGCCGGAGGGCTGTCTGCAATGCTGTGTATGTTACACTCACGACGTGTAGCTATCCTAGAGATCCATTTTTCTGCTAATTTAAGAACTATGACCCATATTTGTTATACATTTCCTGTTATAAATAAGATGATACAATTTACACTCATATTATGCCTGTGTTTTTGTTTCTTAAGAACTTTTTTTTAATTTGAGCTAACATTCTTTTTTGTTTGTTTGCTAACTTGTTTGTATATAAAGAGTCTTTAAAAAAAATGTTGTTGCTCACTCTTTGCAAACCATCTGGCAATTCCAACTCCAATGACAAAGGAAAACAGTGACTAAACTAAAAGGAACAAAAGTAAAGGCAGGTCAACTCTTCAAAGAGAGCACTTATTTGCAACCAGATTTGAGCAGTGCTAAATAGTGTGCCCCAACAACATAATTAATAATAACATTCAGAGGTAGTTTTCATCTTTAATCTTATTTCTCATTAATTTGAAATTGGCTTAACTTAGGATTTAATGAAGAAAATTAGGAATCAGCATAAAGAAATACTAGGTCCATAATGAAGATGATAAGCAGGCTCTGCCAGATGGCAATATCAAAACACAGGGCAGGTCATACACAGAAATCAAGCACTGATTTTCAAATAAGATATGAGGGGGGGAAAAGGACTGAAAATTTCTTACTATAGTATACATTTTTATACAGATATGCTAATAAATCTGGTTTATATGTGATATCTCTGTTCAATATTTTTTCTATTATATTGCAAGTGGCATTTCTGCTATCAATAATTTATTCTGTATTACTTAACACCTTATTTACAAAGAGTTTGGTACTCGGATTTCAGTGATCTTCCTACCATTTCCATGTACACTTGTCTTTCCATTTCATCCTATATATTTTGGCCAGAATAACTCAGAAATCACAGTTTCATACCCTTATTGTTCTATTCAAATATCTCCCATTGAAAAACATACTTCTTCCCACGTACCTATAGAATAGTTCTTGAACTGAAGCCATTTGCTCTTTAGCTGAAGGAGTCATTCTTGAGTTCCCTGAATATACTCTGCCCCATCCAACAGTTCTATATCTGGAAGAACAATTAATCTATATCATGAAAGTGAAAGTGTTAGTCACTCAGTCGTGACCCACTCTTTGCCACTCATGCACTGAATCCCAAGGACTCCTCAGTCCATGGATCCCATGGACTCTTCAGTCCATGGGATTCTCCAGGCAAGAACACTGGAGTGGGTTGCCGTTCCTTTCTTCAGGGCATTTCCCAACCTAGGTATCAATCCTAGGTCTTCTGCATTGCAGGCAGATTCTTTACCATCCGAGCCACCAGGAAAACCCAATCTATATCATGGAATTAAACAATTTCTCAAAATGCATTCTATAAAATACTACATCCTTGAGATATAAGTATTTTACTTTTAAAGACTTCCAAACATGTTTTCCCAACATGTTTGGGAAACCTGGGTTAAACAAAGTTAAATGATTCCTCCTTTGCCTGATTTTCCTTAAGGGAGTATTGGTATCAGTGTTCCTCAAAATTATTTGACCATGGACCTCTTTTCATGAAGCCAATTGTTTGATGTCTATCTATCCATATGCATACCCATAAAAGTACATATATTTCTAAGTCTTATCTAAAAGAAAAATAAATACATTAAAAGCTTCAGAAAAATTATACACAGACTTACCATATAACCTGTAGTCCCATTCCTATGTATATACCCAAGAGAAATGAAAATATGTACATGCAAAAGCTTGCACATCAATATTGATAGTAGTAGTATTCATAATAGCCCAAAGGTGGAGACAACTCATATGTCCATCAGATGACAAATGGATTTTAAAAATGTGGTAAAAATGAATGGAATATTATTCCATAAAATAGAATATCATTTAGCCTCAAAAAGGACATTCTGACACATAATTTGTATGAAAGAAGCCAGTCACAAAAAGCCACATATTATATGATTAGATTCACATAAAAGTCCAGAATTGAGAAATCTATAGAGACAGAAAGTAGGTTTGTGGGTGCTTAGGTTTAGAGGGGAATAAAGGAGAGATAGGAACGTGATACTAAATGCTACAGGTTTTCTTTTTAAGGTGATAGGAATGTTCTAATATCAACTGTGGTAATAACTGTATATATATTTCAATGTATTAGACACTATGAATGGTACATTTCCAAAAGATTAATTAGAAGGTATGTGAATTACATTTCAATAAAATTGGCTTTTAAGAAAAGTTTATTATACTGTGTAAAGTGCTATACAAATATAATATATCACTATTATCACCTTTTATCTTTCTATGTGAAACAAATGTCATCATTGTTAGCAATAATAAGAAAAAAGAGAAGTTTTTAAAATATTGAGAAGAGCAGGTATCACACCATTTGGTAACCCTTCCTATGGCCTATTTTAATTAGCAACTGAAGTGACTTAGCAGTTAGCAGCAGCAACAATTATTTAACAAGTGAACTGAAAGAAAAGCTAACAAAAGGCTTTCTTCTCAGGGTGGTCTATGATGACAGAATCACTTGCCCTGAGACCCTGTTAGAAATGCAGATTATTAGGCTGATCTCACACCTGCTGAAAGAGAATCTGCATTTTAGCAAGATCTAAAGTGATTCCTGGTGGCTCAGATGGTAAAGAATTTGCCAGCAATGAAGGAGACCTGGGTTCAATCCCTGGGTCAGAAAGATCTGCTGGAGAAGGGAATGGCTACCCACTCCAGTATTCTTGCCTGGAGAATCCCATGAACAGAGGAACCTGGCGAGCCATAGTCTATGAAGTTGCAGAGTTGGACACGACTGAGCAACTAAACACGCAGAGTGATTCCTATACGCATTTCAGGTCTTACTGAACTGTAGTATCTTCTCATCCTTGAGAACACTAGACTTTTACATAGCTATTTTGCTTTCTCATGCCTTAAGGCTTTTAATAGGGATTAAATCAGCTCACTTTTAATAAGGACAACGTCTAATGAATTATAATTAACCTAATTTTCTCAGCTGTGGTTTTAATGTTTTCAGTACTCAGTCAAGCCTCCAAAATGTGATGATTATTTAAAACAGTAGAAATCATATAAAAACAAATAGACGACTTGTTCAGGTCTTTTGGTCCCTTGAATTTTACAGTCATGCCATCTTTTATGATCACTGATTTAAATGCAAAAGATGATAGTTACCTTGTTCAAATATACGTAACAAATTGTTTTTAAACCAGCTTATTTTCTCGTGAGTGAAAAGCAATTTATAATCACCTTTTTTTCTTAGTTTGTCAACATTTTTTGATTAATTAGCAAGGGTCATTTTGGTCATGCTCAAAATATATTAAATATACATGAAGCAGAGAAAAGATTTTTTTTTTTTAGAACTCTGCTGAAGTGTTTGTGCTATTGCTGGGAAGACTGTAAGACTTGAAGTGCCCCATATCTGTAAGCTTGTTAGAGAAATTTATAACTAAGAAGCAGGTACTTAATTACAGCATGATGGTGGTGGATGTTTAGTCACTCAGTCATGTCTGACTCTGCGACTTTTTGGACTGTAGCCCACCAGACTCTTCGGTCCATGAGATTTCCCAGGCAGGAATAGTGGAGTGGGTTGCCATTTCCATCTCCAGGAGATCTTCCTGACCCTGGGGTCGACTCTGTATTCATACAATCTCCTGCATTGCAAGTGGGTGCTTCACTGCTGGACCACCAGGGAAGCCCTAATTACAGAATAAATATACATATAAAATGCACTCCTTTCAAGGATTACTCTCATTTCTCCTCCTTCCTGCTCCTGACCTTTTATACCCACACAGACAGGGGAGTCATAGGAAGCTGGATTCTGTGGTTCTCCACCCCAACTCAGAAATGGGGGTCAGCAGCAGGACCCAGTGACAAATTTGAACCAACCAAGGCTAATTCCTTTCCCCATCACAGGTGTGTGCTAGGGAATGAAGGTCTCCTATCACAAGCAGGACCACTCAGCATTGTCAGATTGTCTACTATTGGAGAGTTATCAATAGGTTTTAGAAAAATCTAGCTGCCTTTCTCAGTCCGCAAGACAGACTGCAAATAACAATTGATGATCAATTATCCTGAGTATTCAGAAGAACAATCACAGAACCATAAGCTTTCATATATAATGCCAGAGGTTCACCAAACCCCTTTTAACAAAGGTAATACTGAGAACTAGAAAAATTCTCAGATATGATTCTTTTAAATATATCTGCTACCTGTGGGGAATGGTAAAATACATGAATGTTGATGTTTGTAATAGTATGGCACACTGCCTGTTTACAGTATTTCCTATTCTTAGGCATATACTGTTACCAGTGAAACACTTGTATAGAAGATATAAAGTAAAAGCGCAAATAAATATGCATCTTTCACGTGCTTGGTTTTTACTGGTGATGCATGTGGAATTACCATCAAGTGTATCCACAATAAATGAAATGAGTGATGTCTTTTTATATTGATATTACCTGTATTCAAGGAAGTGTATACTAGGTCTATGAATAAATGAAGAACTAGATTAATAATAATAAGCTTAATTTGAATTTATGAATTAAAGTATACATTTTTTTTCAGAAATGAGTGGTTTCAATTCTCTCTATGAGGTCCTATAGTGAGGAAATTCTGACCTTTAGAAGGTCACTGAAAATAGACACATGAAAGCCAATAGCAAACTAGCTATCAATTTTAACTGGCTTATTTCCTGATTAAAAATTAAACACACATATATTCAGGGTTCCCCTTAATGATTCCTTCCATTATTTAGAAATTGATGCTTCCATGTTTTAGAAATCAATGAAGAATTTCTTTGAGCAAGAAAATCTTAAGAATTAGTTATCCATTACTATTTATGACAGTAACAGAAAATAATATGGGTCTTGAAAGGTAGGAACCAAACCTCCACATTTCACAGGTCTAAAAAGACCACTGTTTAGAATACAGGATCCTATTCATCTTTTGGAGGGTGTGATTCCATATTGCAAAAAATATTAGAGAGAGGGAAAACAAAAATCTGAATTCAGGCAGGGTGCTTCAGTTGGGGATTTTTTTCTTAGAAAAAAAATGAAAAATGTAACAATATATTTTTTTCAGAAAGATCAGCTCATTTTAAAGAGTATCAAGTAGAGAAACTCAAAATAATTGTGAATGAAACTAAAAGCTTTTATTCTTAAGAATAATACATTTATATTATGTTTCCTGATAAACAGTAAAATTTAAGGAACATGAGCCAAATTCTGGAAGGCCCTTGCTGCCCACCATTCCCAGACACTCCCATACAGACATTTGACCTGATTGGCTGTTCTGTTTCATCATTTTTGCAAGTGTCAGGAGCTATTGAGACAGTAGGTTTGCCATAGGTTTTTTGTCCTGGCATATTACCAACAAGAAGACCCTGTAAGCAATGTCTTGCTTATCAGCCTCATACTTTGGGGACTTCTTTTCTTCCAGTGTCCCTCCTTTGGCATCACCTATAGGAAAGAAAATGTTAGTTGTTCAATCATGTCCACCTCTGTGACACCATGGACTGTAGCTCACCAGGCTCTTCCATCCACGTGATTTTCCAGGCAGGAATATTTAGAGGGGTTGCCATTTCCTTCTCTAGGGGATCTTCCTGACTCAGGGATCAAACCCAGGTATCCCACATTGCAGGCAGACTCTTTACCATCTGAGCCACCAGGGAAGCCCCACCTATTATAAGAACCACGCCATAGATCTGCACCTCTAATGAAATTTGGGTAGTGAGCCAGCTCATCTTGGAGAATCTATATCAGTTACGGTTTCTTCTAGCTTGTTTCACTTCCAAATACACTTTTGACTGTAATAGGTATTAGCTGAAAGCTGAGGTGTTGAAATGATTACTCTGAATTACTAAGGGAGAAATGATGGGCTTTAGTTAAAAGATTAACTTCAAAAGAGATAAAGTGGATTTCCATTTTCATAGCAGAGTTTCAGATTTGAATTATATGTGCTTTCTCTCTAGATGAAGAGACGCAGATACTTAAGAAAACATCCAGAGCTTCTACAAAGAATGATCGTGCTGTGGCAGAGGCAGCTTTGCTGTTCAAATCTCAGATGCCTCCCAGTGTCAAACAAGAAGGAAGAGAGACAGCAGGACAAGTAGTACGAAGTAGTACTCCGATAGGAATTTTTTTTAAGGAAATTAAAGAAGTGGAAGGAATGTGGTTCAGTCCCAGGACTGAATGATTCGTGCCTGTCCCTGTTCCCTGATCCACTGGAGAAGGGAGAGGCTACCCATTCCAGTATTCTTGGGCTTCCCTTGTAACTCAGCTGGTAAAGAATAGGCCTGCAATGTGGGAGACCTGGGTTCAATCCCAGGGTTGGAAAGATCCCCTGGAGAAGGGAAACGGTATTCACTCCAGTATTCTGGCCTGGAGAATCCCATGGACTAAGTCCATGGGGTCACAAAGAGTTGGAGCTGACTGAGCGACTTTCACTTTCACTGTTCCCTGTGGCATTTTGATTCAACAGTGGGTTATCTCATTCTCTGGCTAATTCCCATAGCATTTCCTTGTGCCGGTACATAGTTACTCCTGCTATGATTCAACAGTGGGTTATCTCATTCCCTGGCTAATTCCCATAGCATTTTCCTTGTGCCTGCACATAGCTACTCCTGCTATCTTATACTCATCTCCTTTATTGACCTGGAAGCTCCTTGGTGAGAGAAAGATAACCGCCTCATACATATTTTTATATTCAGCAACATATAGCATAGGAGGAAATTTTTTTAAAATGAGGGAAAAATGAAAAAAAAATTGAGCACCTATTATGTATTAGGCTAATGCAAGGTGTTAGTATATAAAAAGATACGTTAACAAATGGGTACTCCCTGCTTGACTTTTGAATTAATTGCGATTTAATCCAAAATAGGTAGAGGTAGACAAAATAGCAACTTGATTTTTGTTAAAGTGGAACCTGGAGAAAAGGATTTAGAAGTTTCCTAAAGATGTATGCAGAATTAGGCAAATGCTCAGAGCTGGTTACAAGTGTAACTGGAAAACTTATGTCTTCCCGATCTGGGGGTCCTGACCTACTTAAACATGCATCAGAGAAGACCAGCATGGCCATTTCCTGAAGGTCTTTTGCAGATCCTAAAGAGGAGACAGGAAGGTAGACTGAATTCTATATTCCTTTCTCCAAACTCCCCGGAGAGGGAAGTAACTCCTTCCCTGGGAAGAAGGGAATGAGTGATCTCAGAAGTGATAACATCCCTCTTCTTATGGTCATGAAGTAGGGGAAAGGAGCCTTATCACCAACCAAGTTGTTTGCCTACAACATCTCATTTAATCTCTCAGTTCACATCAGGTTAAATATTGTTATTCTGGTTTGATAGATGAAGAAGGGACAGCCTGTGGATATTAAGTAACTTCCCCTAAATCTCATAGTTAGTGAATGTCAGATTAAATATTCAAACCCAAAGTGTGTGTTTTGTTCAACATGGTCCACAGTATATGGGCCAGACACATAATTTGTTAGATGGATGAATGGATGAAAGGAAAGATATTTGTATAGTTTTATGTTTCAAATATGATAAATCCCAAGAATTTTAAGTGATTCATAGTTTTTTTCAAAATAATGAATTCCATATTATAAATGTGTTGATAAATTCAAAACAGACAAATTTTTAATATATGAGGATACGCTGTATGGGAATTTTCTCAAGTTGTTCTTCATTTTATATTTATATCTCTCCCCACCCCCCCGCCACCAGACTTGTCAGCGCAAGGAGGTCAGGCAGCTAGTATTACTATTTTTGTGCTGTGCTGTGCTTAGTCGCTCAGTCATGTCTGACTTTTTGCAAACCCATGGACTGTAGCCCACCAGGCTCTGTCCATGGCGATTCTCCAGGCTAGAATACTGGAGTGGCTTGCCATGCCCTCCTCCAGGGGATCTTCCCAACCCAGGGGTCGAACCCAGGTCTCCCTCATTGCAGGTGGATTCTTTACCACCTTTGTATCTGTATATGCTCCCTAATACCAGCAGAAGTTCAAGAGGACCTTTATAAATGACTATTAAAAGAAGCAACACAGAAAAGTAAATAAATCCTTAATAATTATTTCTTCTTGTGAATTTTATGAACTCAAAAACTAAGATGTGTATTACATATGTAGATAGATGGACAGATACATACAGGGGTGGAAAGATAGATAGGCAGTATTTTTTCTTCAAGTGCCAACAGCTTCCAGTATTTGGTACAATGTTTTTAGTAAATTGAGGAGGGCACAGAAATGCTCTGTCAGTGTGTGAAGAATTAATATCAGGGGGGACGGTTCTGATTTGTTAAGTCTTTCTGAGCTAAGAAGAAAATAAAATTTAGGCTTAAACTTCAGCAGGAGGAATATAGATTACACATAAGAAAAGCTTTCTTGATAGACAGGCTTATCAAAACTGTGAAAAGGATGTGCAGAACCTCCCTGATCAGAGATGTCTAATATCAGGATAAACAAGCAGATCGTTTAGATTTGGTGCTGGTTGGAGATAAGGAGCAGACCTGGGTGAGCTCTCAGAGCATATAGCGTAATTACTCGTGCGTGTGTCCTTAGTCCCTCAGTCGTGTCCGACTCTTTGTGACCCTTTGGACTATATAGCCCACCAGGCTCTTCTCCAGGCAAGAATCCTGGAGTGGGTTGCCATTTCCTTCTTCAGGGGATCTTCCCAACCCAGGGATCAAACCTGCATCTCCTGCATTTCCAGTGTCTCTTGCATTGCAGGCAGATTCTTTACCCACTGAGTCAGCACGGGCCATATCTCGATGCTTAATGATACTGAAACACTATGATGAAAGAAACCAAATTTTGCATTAATTTAGTACTCTTAAGATTACCCCCAACACGATGCTGAACCAATAAGTGCTTATTGACCATAATTGGAAGAATGGCAATTGGAAAAAGGAGAGCTTGATTTTGGTCTTAGCTCAGTAAATAAACCATCTGGGAATTGGAGGAAATCAGTTTCTTCAGGTTTTAATTTCTTTCCTCTGTAGATTGTAGCCTCTATGAGCTGAGGGTTTCTGGGCCTCTGTAGCAATTAGACTCCATGGTTCTGATTAATCTGCTCTGTATGCAGTTCATACTGTCTATCAATCTCACAGAGGGGAAATACGAAAGCTTGGTTTCCAGTATCACTTCGTCTATCAATTAGCATGTTGAGAGTGTTCAAATCATTTAATTTCCTTGGGATTCCACCTATAAAAACTTTTGTTTTAGTCAAAAATTCTATAGTTCCATATATAATAACAGCTTGCTGAGATACATTGTTTATTCATACTATTTCTAATGTTTTTCAGAAAAAAGTTGGCTAAAATATTATTACTTTAAAATATTTTGACTGTCAATTCATTAAACAATATACCTTTAGGTTCATTTATTTCTTCCAAATGGAAAGCTATATCCAAACAGTCCACTCAGTATTCATTATCTTTGTCAGTTCACTGATTACAATGTACAGCAATGTTAGTTACCATTAATTTAGAAAAAGCCCTTGACTCCATGGTACTACCATGCTGAGTCACACTAGTTATGTTGCCATGCCAATAATTTAGATATTTCACATGGATAAATGCCAGGATTTTCAAGCTAAGATTTTGATTTGCCCTCTAAAAGTAAAAATGTGATTTGCCCTTTCAAATGAAACGGATCTGTTATCAGCAAATATTTACACAGACCTACTAATAACCAAATGGTTTAACTAGTCAGACTCTAAATGACAAACCCAGCATGATTAAAAGTTATACATAAGGAAACAAATAAGAGGTGTACTGACTATGTCTGTATGCATTTCCGACTGGTTCGACATGTACTCTTTCATCTATTCATTTATTCAGTAAGCATTTATGGAATTCTGGTAGGCACTAGACACCTGTGATGTGGTTATGAAAAAGTGATAAGACATGGCTCTTACCTAGGAGATAGTCCTGATCTTGTAAGTAATTCTAGATAGTCTAAATGTTTAAACAAATACAGTGCTCTGTGAGAAGTTTTATATGAGAAGCATAGGCAGCATGAAAGAAAAGAGAGTCTAACTTGTAGCCTGGAAATAAGAAGCAATAGTTTTAGATTCCCACACAAGGACCATAGAAATTAGCATCAGACACAGAATATAGAATATCTGTGTGCAAAATACCAAAAGGATACAGGTATAAAAATTGAACATATAACATAAAGGAACTTACTTATTTGAGAAAAATGAGACTTCTAAAGATATAAAGTTAAATTGTTGATATTTGAAATTCAATAAGACTGAGCATATGCCGTAAAGAGAGAAAAGAAAATAGAACATATGAAAGCAGTATGTGAGATAGAATAAGGTCCAGCATATGTACAATCAGAGTAACAGAATAAGACATTTAGCAGTATCCTGGCCTCAACCCAATAGATGCCAATAGTACTCCCTCCCCTCAGTTGTGAAAATCAATGTCTTCAGACATTGCCAAATGTCTCTGGGGGACAAAATTCCTCCATTTGAGAACCACTGTCATAAAAGCAAATGAGAAACACAAACTACTGGCCTATTTCACTCATGGTTATAGATGCAAATATGATAAAATTATAGCAAATTGGATTTAATAGCAAATAAAATGACAAAATCAATTTTTTCCTGAAATGCAAAGATGGTCACATTTTTGAAAAGCCTTAAATATCTTACCCGACATTAACAAGTTAAAGAAGAAAAATTTATGTCCTTTATATATATAAAAATTATATATATATATTCTCACAGTGTTCAGTGGCATGCAGTTATTTGTACATTTAATTTACACATTATAATAATCTACCTGCAGGATGAGTTAGAAACTGTGTTTTAGGTTCACTGCTATGCTTGAAAGAAGGGGATACTCATGTACCTGAGCTAATCAGAAGACTTCACAAGTTTATAGCTCTTTAGAGAAAAGGTTAAGGAATAAGATTAGCCATTTATAAATGCTTCAATTCCATTGAAAGGGTAGACTCTAGATGTATTTTAATGCTACAATAAATGTCTGCTAAAATTCTGATCTGTATTTTAAAAAGCAATTCAAATAGTTAAATACAATTTATATAAATGCAAAGAAACAGTCTCTTTAAATGATTGTTTAACTCTGTATCTTCAGCATTCAACACAATAGCCTTTGAAACCAACCAACCTTTACTGTTAACATCAAGTAAATACATATGAATGACTCATTAGTGCCCTCACATAAATGAAATGCCCATTTGCAATGGTTTTAGGATAGATTTAATTTCAAAACAACCTCTATTATTTTTATTAAATTACATATATAAACAAATCTGAGATCATTGCATGTTCAAAAATCCACCATAATGAATCATTAACATCACTATATATATCAAATGGTCATTCAAAGACATGAATAAGAAAAGATGCTAGGAAGTATGGGACTGAGAGAGGCAGTTCTTTATTGGCAAGTTGCTCCATCCCACACCATCAACCCCAGTGCTACATCTCAGTAAATAGGAAGTCAGTGTTAATTCAGTGTCAAACTCTTAATTCTCACAAATAACCCACGTTACTCTTATATACTGTGCAGAAATGAACATCAGTTATATGAAAGCATGGAAATCACTTCTCTAAATGTTATGTATATGAAGAGTGACTAATTTCAATTAAAACATGATATAATTGCATATAAATAAATTAGTGAATATAAAGTTTAACATGCCTTACCAGACTAATAGTTGCTATAAAAATAGGAGTAGGACGGGGAGACCACTTTCTCTCCTACAAATTCATCAAAAGAATAACTGAACACAGAGCAAACTTCGCAAAACAACTTCGGATCACTAGCTGAGGTCATCAGGCGCCCAGAAAAGCAGCCCATTGTCTTCGAAAGGAGGTAGGACAAAATATAAAAGATAAAAAGTGAGACAAAAGAGCTAAGGACGGAGATCCGTCCCGGGAGCTCTTAGGCGGCATTGCTTGGGGTAGGGTCCGGGCCCAAGTGCCCTGAGGACAATCGGAGGGAACTTCTGTGAGTTGCCAACTTGAACTGTGGGAGACCAAAAGAGAGAGAGTAAATTAACCGGCCCGAACACACTGCCGGCCGTTCGCAGAACAAAGAGACCGAGAGGGTCCAGAGAGGAGCTCGCAGGCTGCGGACCGGCCCAGCCCCGCCGGAGGCAGGAGGCAGGGGGGAGGGGAAGGTCGCGGCGAGACACAGGGCGCAGGCACCCGACCGGCGCGGGCGGGTACTGGGGCTGGGGACGCGGAGGGCGGAAGGCGCGCGCACCCGACTGGCGCCAGCGGAAACTGAGACTGGGTCCGCGGAAGGGAGTGGGCGCACCACACCTGGGGAGGGTGCGCCCACCAAGCCCCTGGCTGCCTGGACCGCTCTGACGGGGAAGGCACAGCGAGCAGGCGCAGCTTTTCCTTCCGCGCTTTTGTGGAACACCCGAGGGCTGGAACCTCGCGCAGCGCGGGGCGCGCTCCATATAGAGCAGCCGGGAGCCTGAGCAGCGCAGACGGAGAAAGCAGCATCAGCCCCTCCCGGCAGCGCCAGCCCGTTCCCGCGGCGCAAGCCTGTCCCCACAGCGCCAGCCTCTCCCTGCAGCGCAAGCCCCTCCCTGCCCCGCAGAGCGACGGAACTAGCTACCTGAATAAGAGTCCACCTCCGCCCGCCTGTGTCAGGGCGGAAATGAGGCTCTGAAGAGACCGGCAAACAGAAGCCAAATAAACAAAGGGAACCGCTTCAGAAGGGACTGGTGCAACAGATTAAAATCCCTCTAGGAAACGCTGACTACACCGGAGGGGCCTGTAGATATCGAGAAGCATAAGCTGGAACGAGGAGCTATCTGAAACTGAGCCGAACCCACACTGACCGCAACAGCTCCAGAGAAGCTCCTAGATATAATTTTACTTTTTTCTCTTTTTTCTTTTTTTTCTTTTTTTCTTTTTTCTTTCTTCTCTTTTATTTTCCTTTAAAATCCCCTATTACTCCCCCATTACTCCTTAACTTTCATTTCCACAGACTTTTACGATTTTTTAATTAGGGGGAAAAAAAAAATTTTTTTTATTTTTTTTTGTTATTTTTTATTCTTTTTCTTTCTTTTTTTTTTCTTTTTTTTCTTTCCTTTTTCCTCTTCTATTTTCTATTTTTCTTTTTCTCTTATTTCTTTTAAAGTCCTCTAGTACTCCTCTACTACTCCTTAATTTTCATTTTCAATACACTATAACCCTACAAAAAAAAAAAAAAGAGAGAAGCCCTATTTTTAAACCGAAGATTATTCTCTCCCAATCTTGACTCTCTGTTTTCTACCTTAGAACACCTCTATTTCCTCCTTTCCCTTCTCTTCCCAATCCAATTCTGTGAATCTTTGTAGGTGACTGGGCTACGGAGAACCACTCTGGCGAACAGACAGCTTGCGTAGATCTTCCTTCTCTCCTCTTGAGTCCCCTTTTTCTCCTTTCCTGTCATCTCTGATTCTCCCTCCTCCCTCTCCTCTTCTTCATGCTAACTCTCTTGAACTCTCTGGGTGTCCCTAAGGGGGGAGAATCTTTTAAGCCATTAACTAGAAGTTTCTTATCAGGCTGTATAGTTGGAGAAGTCTGAGACACAGGAAGAATTAAACTGAAATCCAGAGGCAGGAGACTTAAGCCCAAAACCTGAGAACACCAGAAAAACTTCCTGACACATGGAACTTTTTAAGTAATAAGTGGACCGTCAAAAGCCTCCAATACCTACACTGAAACCAACCACCACCCAAGAGCCAGTAAGTTTTAGAGCAGACTCTACCACGCAAAATTCTCCAGCAACGCAGAACATAGCCCCTGAACATCAACCATACAGGCTGCCAAGGTCACACCTAAAATAACCATCTCAAAACTCATTACTGGGCACTCCATTGCTTTCCAAAGAGAAGAAATCAAGTTCCACGCACCAGAACACTGACGCAAGCTCCCCTAACCAGGAAATCTTGACAAGCCAATCGTCTAACCCCACCCACTGGGTTAATCCTCCACAATAAAAAGAACCACAGACCTCCAGAATACAGAAAGCCCACTCCAGATACAGCAATCTAAACAAGATGAAAAGGCAAAGAAATACCCAACAGGTAAAGGAACATGAAAAATGCCCACCAAGTCAAACAAAAGAGGAGGAGATAGGGAATCTACCTGAAAAAGAATTTAGAATAATGATAATAAAAATGATCCAAAAATCTTGAAAACAAAATGGAGTTACAGAGAAATAGCCTGGAGACAAAGATTGAAAAGATACAAGAATTGTTTAATAAAGACCTAGAAGAATAAAAAAGAGTCAATTAAAAATGAACAATGCAATGAATAGATCAGAAAAACACTTTGGAGGGAAACAAGAGTAGAATAACGGAGGCAGAAGATAGGATAAGTGAGGTAGAAGATAAAATGGTGGAAATAAATGAAGCAGAGAGGAAAAAAGAAAAAAGGATCAAAAGAAATGAGGACAACCTCAGGGACCTCTGGGACACTGTGAAACGCCCCAACATTCGAATCATAGGAGTTCCAGAAGAAGAAGACAAAAAGAAAGGCCATGAGAAAATACTCGAGGAGATAATAGCTGAAAACTTCCCTAAAATGGGGAAGGAAATAGCCACCCAAGTCCAAGAAACCCAGAGAGTCCCAAACAGGATAAACCCAAGGTGAAACACCCCAAGACACATATTAATCAAATTAACAAAGATCAAACACAAAGAACAAATATTAAAAGCAGCAAGGAAGAAACAACAAATAACACACAAAGGGATTCCCATAAGGATAACAGCTGATCTATCAATAGAAACCCTCCAGGCCAGAAGGGAATGGCAGGACGTACTGAAAGTAATGAAAGAGAATAACCTACAACCTAGATTACTGTATCCAGCAAAGATCTCATTCAGATATGAAGGAGAATTTAAAAGCTTTACAGATAAGCAAAAGCTGAGAGAATTCAGCACCACCAAACCAGCTCTCCAACAAATGCTAAAGGATCTTCTCTAGACAGGAAATGCAGAAAGGTTGTATAAACGTGAACCCAAAACAACAAAGTAAATGGCAACGGGACCACACCTATCAATAATTACCTTAAATGTAAATGGGTTGAATGCCCCAACCAAAAGACAAAGATTGGCTGAATGGATACAAAAACAAGACCCCTATATATGCTGTCTACAAAAGACCCACCTCAAAGCAAGAGACACATACAGACTAAAAGTGAAGGGCTGGAAAAAAAATATTTCATGCAAACGGAGACCAAAAGAAAGCAGGAGTCACAATACTCATATCAGATAAAATAGACTTTCAAATAAAGGATGTGAAAAGAGACAAAGAAGGACACTACATAATGATCAAAGGATCAATCAAAGAAGAAGATATAACAATTATAAATATATATGCACCCAACATACGAGCACCGCAATATGTGCGGCAAACACTAACGAGTATGAAATAGGAAATTAATAGTAACACAATAATAGTGGGAGACTTTAATACCCCACTCACAACTTATGGAATAGATCAACTAAACAGAAAATTAACAATGGAAACACAAACCTTAATGACACAATGGACCAACTAGACCAATTGATATCTTATAGGACATTCACCCCAAAACAATCAACTTCACCTTTTTCTCAAGTGCACACGGAACATTTCTCAGAATAGATCACATCCTGGCCATAAATTGGTCTTGGAAAATTCAAAAAATTGAAATCATTCCAATCATCTTTTCTGACCACAGTGCAAAATTAGATCTCAATTACAGGGAAAAAAATTGTTAAAACTTCAACATATGAGAGGGCTAAATAACACGCTTCTGAATAACCAACAAATCATAGAAGAAATCAAAAAGAAATCAAAATATGTATAGAAATGAATGAAAATGAAAACACCAACAACCCAAAACCTAGGGACACTGTAAAAAGCAGTGGCTAAGGGAATGTTCATAGCATTACAGCCTTACATAAAGAAACAAGAAAAAAACCAAATAAATAACCTAACTCTACACCTAAAGCAATTAGAGAAGGAAGAAATGAAGAACCCCAGGGTTAGTAGAAGGAAAGAAATCTTAAAAATTAGGGCAGAAATAAATGCAAAAGAAACTAAAGAGACCATAGCAAAAATCAACAAAGCTAAAAGCTGGTTTTTGAAAAAATAAACAAAATTGACAAACCGTTAGCAAGACTCATTAAGAAACAAAGGGAGAAGAACCAAATTAACAAAATAGAAATGAAAATGGAGAGCATCCAAACAGACAAACAACTGAAATACAAAGGATCATAAGAGACTAACTACCAGCCAGCTCATATGCCAATAAAATGGAACAATTGGATGAATGGGAACAAATTCTTAGTTAAAAGTATAACTTTCCAAACTGAAACACAGGAAGAAAATAGGAAGATCTTAACGACCATCACAAGCAAGGAAATCGAAACTTGTCATCAAAAATCTTCCAGCAACCAAAAGCCCAGGACCAGATGGCTTCACAGCTGAATTCTACCAAAAATTTAGAGAAGAGCTAACACCTATCTTACTCAAACTCTTCCAGAAAATTGCAGAGGAAGGTAAACTTCCAAACTCATTCTATGAGGCCACCATCACCCTAATACCAAAACCAGACAAAGATGCCACAAAAAAAAGAAAACTACAGGCCAATATCACTGATGAACATAGATGCAAAAATCCTTAACAAAATTCTAGCAAACATAATCCAACAACATATTAAAAAAATCATACACCATGACCAAGTGGGCTTTATCCCAGGAATGCAAGGATTCTTTAATATCCACAAATCAATCAATGTAATACACCACATTAACAAATTGAAAGATAAAAATCATATGATTATCTCAATAGATGCAGAGAAAGCCTTTGACAAAATTCAACACTCATTTATGATTAAAACTCTCCAAAAAGCAGGAATAGAAGGAACATACCTCAACATAAAAAAAGCTATATATGACAAACCCACAGCAAGCATCACCCTCAATGGTGAAAAATTGAAGGCATTTCCCCTGAAATCAGGAACAAGACAAGGGTGCCCACTCTCACCACTACTATTCAACATAGTGTTGGAAGTTCTGGCCACAGCAATCAGAGCAGACAAAGAAGTAAAAGGAATCCAGATAGGAAAAGAAGAAGTAAAACTCTCACTGTTTGCAGATGACATGATCCTCTATATAGAAAACCCTAAAGACTCTACCAGAAAATTACTAGATCTAATCAATGAATATAGTAAAGTTGCAGGATATAAAATTAACACACAGAAATCCCTTGCATTCCTATATACTAACAATGAAAAAACAGAAAGAGAAATTAAGGAAACAATACCATTCACCATTGCAACAAAAAAAATAAAATACTTAGGAGTATATCTACCTAAAGAAACAAAGGACCTATACATAGAAAACTATAAAACACTGATGAAAGAAATCAAAGAGGACACAAACAGATGGAGAAACATACCGTGTTCATGGATTGGAAGAATCAATATTGTCAAAATGGCTATTCTACCCAAAGCAGTCTATAGATTCAATGCAATCCCTATCAAGCTACCAACGGTATTTTTCACAGAACTAGACCAAAGAATTTCACAATTTGTATGGAAATACAAAAAACCTCGAATAGCCAAAATAATCTTGAGAAAGAAGAATGGAACGGGAGGAATCAACCTGCCTGACTTCAGACTCTACTACAAAGCCACAGTCATCAAGACAGTATGGTACTGGCACAAAGACAGAAATTTAGATCAATGGAACAGAATAGAAAGCCCAGAGATAAATCCACGAACCTATGGACACCTTATCTTCGACAAAGGAGGCAAGGATATACAATGAAAAAAGACAACCTTTTTAACAAGTGGTGCTGGGAAAACTGGTCAACCACTTGTAAAAGAATGAAACTAGAACACCTTCTAACACCATACACAAAAATAAACTCAAATGGATTAAAGATCTAAATGTAAGACCAGAAACTATAAAACTCCTAGAGGAGAACATAGGCAAAACACTCTCCGACATAAATCACAGCAGGAACCTCTATGACCCACCTCCCAGAATATTGGAAATAAAAGCAAAACTAAACAAATGGGACCTAATGAAACTTAAAAGCTTTTGCACTACAAAGGAAACTATAAGTAAGGTGAAAAGACAGCCCTCAGATTGGGAGAAAATAATAGCAAATGAAGCAACAGACAAAGGATTAATCTCAAAAATATACAAGCAACTCCTGAAGCTCAATTCCAGAAAAATAAATGACCCAATCAAAAAATGGGCCAAAGAACTAAACAGACATTTCTCCAAAGAAGACATACAGATGGCTAACAAACACATGAAAAGATGCTCAACATCACTCATTATTAGAGAAATGCAAATCAAAACCACAATGAGGTACCATTACACGCCAGTCAGGATGGCTGCTATCCAAAAGTCTACAAGCAATAAATGCTGGAGAGGTGTGGAGAAAAGGGAACCCTCTTACACTGTTGGTGGGAATGCAAACTAGTACAGCCACTATGGAAAACAGTGTGGAGATTTCTTAAAAAACTGGAAATAGAACTGCCATATGACCCAGCAATCCCACTTCTGGGCATACACACTGAGGAAACCAGATCTGAAAGAGACACGTGCACCCCAATGTTCATCGCAGCACTGTTTATAATAGCCAGGACATGGAAGCAACCTAGATGCCCATCAGCAGATGAATGGATAAGGAAGCTGTGGTACATATACACCATGGAATATTACTCAGCCATTAAAAAGAATTCATTTGAACCAGTCCTAATGAGATGGATGAAGCTGGAGCCCATTATACAGAGTGAAGTAAGCCAGAAAGATAAAGAACATTACAGCATACTAACACATATATATGGAATTTAGAAAGGTGATAACGATAACCCTATATTCAAAACAGAAAAAGAGACACAGAAATACAGAACAGACTTTTGAACTTTGTGGGAGAATGTGAGGGTGGGATATTTCAAAAGAACAGCATGTATACTATTTATGGTGAAACAGATCACCAGCCCAGGTGGGATGCATGAGACAGGTGCTCCGGCCTGGTGCACTGGGAAGACCCGGAGGAATCGGGTGGAGAGGGAGGTGGGAGGGGGGATCGGGATTGGGAATAAAGACCTGCCCTCTGTAGTTGAAAAAAACAAACAAACAAAAAAAAAAAAAAACGGGGCGGAAACCCCCAGGAAAGTCCCGCCGCGCGAAAGTATTGACCAATGAAATAAAAAAAAAAAAAAAAAAAGAATAGTTTCATGATTCGGTAAATTTAGTTATGGCGTCTGCATAAAGTTGTAGCCAAACAAAGAATCACTGTTGTGTGTAGAATTGAGGAAAGGGGCAGATATAAAAAGATTTTTAAAAAATCTTTATAATTCCATAAAGCATAAGACTCTTCACTATAGAATCAGAAGGAAAGAACATTAGATGGTATGGAGAGAGTGGTTGTAGAGCACATGGCTTTTGATCTTGAGCTATCCAGAA